>NW_024081340.1:678217-931827 GCF_003009895.1 Hyaena hyaena
TTGCAACTATCTTTTCCCATTCCGTTGGTTGCCTGTTAGTTTTGTGGGTTGTTTCCTTTGCTGTGCAGAAGCTTTTAATCTTGATGAGGTCCCAATCGTTTATTTTTGCTCTTGATTCCCTTGCTTTTGGGAATGTGTCAAGTAAGAAGTTGCTGCGGTGGAGGTCAAGGAGGTTGTTTCCTGCTTTCTCCTCTAGGGTGTTGATAGTTGATAGTTTGATAGTTTGATAGTTTTGATAGTTGATAGTTGATAGTTTGGCATTATCAACAATAGCCAAATTATGGAAAGAGCCCAAATGATCATCAACTGATCAATGAATAAAAAGATTTAGTATAAGTACAATGAAATATTACTCAGCCATTAAGAAGAATGAGATCCTGCCATTTGCAACGATGTGGATAGATAGAATGAATTATGCTAAGTGAAATAAGTCACAGAAAACAAATACCATATGATTTCACTTAATGTGGAATTTATGAAACAAAACAGATGAACATGGGGAAGGGGGAAAAAAAAGAGAGAGAGAGAAAGGCAAACCATAAAATATACTCTTAACTATAGAGAACAAACTGAGTGTTGTTGCTGGAGGGGAAGTGGGTGGGGGGATGGGCTAAATGGATGATGGATTTTATGGAGGGTACTTGTCATGAGAACTGGGTCTTATATGTAAATGATAAATCACAAAATTCTACTCCTGCAACCAATATTACATTATATGTTAACTAACTAGAATTTAAATAAAAACTTGAAACAAAAAAATCTGTAATGCAAAAAAAAAAACCCTATTTTGTATGAACACATATAAATATTTTAAAATTGAAATTAAGTGATTATGAAAAAATGGGTATTTTATAGTGAGCTTTTATGGATGATAACAATAAAAATCTCACAGCAGTGTATCCTGTTACTTTTTAAGTATGTTGTTGGTTTATCCATTCACTGTTAAAGCCAGTCTTGTGGATCCTGCCACATGTTGCACCTACTAATTTATTAATAGTTTTTAACTCATGCTTGTTCTAGTCGTCTCAAGTCTGAGCTTTGCTGCTTTCTCTGATTCTGCTGGAAATGACAGGTAGGAAGCAGCATAAGGTTGAATAGTATAAGGAGTCAATGGAACTAGTCTCTTTCTTTATATGATCTTACTTCATTCAAAATATAGGATCTGGTGCCCAGCCTTCAAGCACGCTGCTAGAGCTCTCACTAATGGCTGCTGACTATCAGCCACTTTAAATCCCACTGACATTCATACAATAAGTAGCTTGTTATCAATGTAAATGTTCTGGGAGCCCTGAAGTAAGTACACAGTACACTGGGTTTACAGGCATTTCTTGGTTTCAGCTGATGAATATTTAATCTTATTGAGCACTTGGAAAAAATGTAAAAGCTTTGCTAAAAATCCAATTTTAACAATTAGGGCTTCTTGTACGTTCTTGTTCTGAAAGTCTTTGAATTTATATTGAATGGCTAAGGAGAGAAAATAGGTTTTAAGTCTGTTAGCGGAAATTACTTAGGATTTTTTTTTGGAGGGTGGTGAACAATAGTATAATTGCCCTTATCCCCTGTAATGCTCTTATTTTATTCCCAAAGCTCGGGTAGTGATGGTAATGGACTTTGTTATAAACAGAACAAATGACATCTCTTTGAATCATCACAATTTTTCTTCTTACAAAAATCTTATGAATCTATTAGTCAGAATTACCAAAATGGTGGACATATAATTGTAAAGATATTTTATAGAGTGAAGATGGGAAGGAAATTCTTTCACTTTTTTCCTTCTCCTCCAAAATATCCCTAAGCATCTGCCCAATTCAACCACATGAAATTGTATGCAGTAGTTTTCCCTTTCTATGTTTTACATTTCATTTCTCTTTATTCTGGTTCTTTAATCAAGTGATCATTTCCAAATTTCCTGTCTTTCTCAATGACACTTGGAATAATCTTACCCATTTAGTTCTTTGTGTCATGCTCTATTCTCATTTAAAGAATAAATAACATTGAGGATGAATTAAATGTTTTTCAATAGTTTTAAGAAATGAAAAAGAAATTGAAAGAAAGAAAACTTAAGGAAATGACAGCTTAGCTGATGTGATACTTATCTGTCACATTAACAATCAGTCTATTGTGTTGGGATGATTATTTCCCTTGTTCTTTAAAAATATTTGAAGATTGGAGAACTATGAGATCCTGAAAGCACTGACTGGGCAGAACTGGTCCCATCTTTGGTCTTGTTCTGAATCTTCACACTTTTCATCCTACAACTTCTAAATCTTTTCTCAAAATGCCTAAGAAATGAAAGAAAGTTCTGGAGCTTCCAAATAAGAAAGGAAAAAAAAAATTTAAAGTCTCTCTGGTTATAATCTTCATAATCACTATTATTTTATGCTGCATTAAGCATTTCACCTTCCCATTCAATAAATCTTTTCCAAGAAAAATTATTGTGGAACAGATGGCCTCAGACTTTGGACAAGATTTGCTAGAAGCCGATAGGGACTTCAAGGAACAATTCACTCCAAACAAGTATTGTTTCTTGAAATCATTTCTAGGGACAAAAGAAGTATGTTATGCCAAGAGATATGATGCATCTTCTCAAATCTGTTCACATCAGTATTGTTCCTACATACTAGGACAAACCTACAAATAAGGATTTTATGTTGTTTTATTTTGTTTTTATTTCTCATTGTTTAAGGCCACAACCTTTCATAGCTTGATATAAATCAAGGCCCACATTATAGTGACATTAAAGCCAGTAAAATCAGACTCATCTAACAGAGCCATTTCTCTGGACTTCCTTGCCAAACCAATGGTCAATTATTATTCATCAAATAAAATATGGCACTTGCTAAATCAATTTCTGTGAGAAGAGAACAAAAACAAAGGTTAAAGCAAAATTATGGAAGATGCTTACAATTGTTAGTAAAAGAAAAGTTCACTCAAACTAGCTTAAATTTAAAAAGAATAATCTCAATAGACACAGAAAAAAGTATTTGACAAAACCTAACACCCTTTCATGATAAAAACTCTAAAAAGTTGGAATAGAAGGGAATTCCCTCAAGAAGATAAAGACATTTATGAAAATATGAAAAACTCAAAGCTAACATGTTCAAGAGTAAAAAACTAAAAGCTTGCTTTCATGTATCAGGAAAGAGACAAGGGTGCTGATTTTTGCTACTGCTGTTCAAACATCATCCTGGAAGTCCTAGCCAGAGCAGGTAAGCCAGAAGAAGAAATTACAGGTCTCTAAATTGAAAAGGAAGAAGTAAAATTATCTCTGTTCACGGAGAGTATGTTCAATACACAGGACATCCTAAAGAATCAACCAAAAAAATTATTAAAGCTAATAAGCAGATTCAACAAAGTAGAAGGGCACAAGATAAATGTACAAAACTCATTTGTGCTTTATGTACCCGGAAAAAAAAATCTAAAGAAAATTAAGAAAAAAGTTCCGTATATAATAAGATAAAAGAATAAAATACCTGAGAATAAATTAAAACCAAGGAGGTGAAAGTCTTGTATATTGAAAACTACAAAATATTGCTGGAAGAACCTAAAAAAGACATAATTAAATTGAAAGACAGCTCATGTTTACGGTTTGGAAGACAATATTGTTAATATGACATACAGAGTCAATGCAATCTTTACCAAATTTCCAATGATCTTTTTAGCAGAAATGGAAAAGCTGACCTTCAAATCTATATTAAATTTCAGGGAGTTCAAAATAGCCAAAACAATAGAAAAATAAAAACAAAGTTAGAGGACTCATGCTTCCCAATTTCAAAACTTAATTAAAAAGCTATAGTAATCAAAACAGTAATGTACTATCATAAGGACAGACATGTGGATCAAGGAATAGAATTGAGAGTCCAGATATAAAGCTAAACATCTCTTGTCAATTTCTTTTCAACAAAGGTGACAACACCATTCAGTGGGGAAGGAAGAGTTTCTTCAGCAAATGGTGCTGAATAGACAACTTAATAACCACATTGAAAAGAATGAGGGTGGACTCCTACTTCGCTCCATATGTAAATATTACCATCTAATAAAATAGCTATAATTATAAAACTATTATAATAAAATGTAAAAATAAATTTTCTTTTTTAAAAAAAATTTTTAACATTTATTTATTTTTGAGACAGAGAGAGACAGAGCATGAGCTGGGGAGGGTCAGAGAGAGAGGGAGACATAGAATCCGAAGCAGGCTCCAGGCTCTGAGCTGTCAGCACAGAGCCTGACATGGGGCTCGAACCCATGGACTGTGAGATCATGACCTGAGCCGAAGTGGGATGCCCAACTGACTGAGCCACCCAGGTGCCCCTAAATATAAATTTTCATGACCTCAGATTTGGTAGTAGATTTTTTGATATCAAAAGGACAACAAAAGAAAATATATAAATTGAACTTCATAAATTTTAAAAGCTTTTGTTCCTCAAATAACACTATCAAGAAAATTTAAAGATAATCTACATTGCAGATTTTATCTCTGGTAAGGTTTTAGTATACAGAATATATAAAGAACTTCTGTAATTCAACAACAGAAAGACAATCCATTTGACAAATGAACACTGGATTTGATATCTCTCCAAAGATATACAAATGGCTGACAAATACATGAATCTGTTTAATTTCATTGGTACTAAGGAAAGGCAAATCAAAACCACAATGAAATATAACTTCACTCCCTTAAGATGGCTATAATAAATTTTTAAAAATCAGACTATAACAAGTGTTAATGAGGTTATAAAGAAACAGGAATTCTTGGATACTACTGATGAGGACGTAAAATAGTGCAGCCACTGTAAAAAACAGTTTGGTGGTTCCTGAAATGTCAAATGTTACAGTATGAGGCAGCAATTCCACTCTTAGGCATATACCCAACAGAAATGACAGTGTATGTCCACACAGAAACTGATACATAAATAAATGTTTATGGCAGCATTATTCATAAAAGCCAAGAGGTAAAAACAATTCATATGTCTACCCTTAGATAAATGGATAAACAATGCTGTATATGCATGTAATGGAATATTATTCCAATATAAAAAAGAATGAAAGAACGTATACATGCTACAGCTTGGGTGAACCTCAAAAACATTATGTTAAGTGAAAGAAAGCAGACACAAAAGGGCATATATTATATGATTTGTTTTATATCTCTTCTATCCAGAAGAGACAAATTCATAGAGACAGAAAGCAGATTAGTGGTTGCCAGGGGAAGGGGGAGTGGGAGGAATAGGAAATGATCACTTAAAGAGTATGAGATATTTTTCAGGGGTATATTAGTCAGCGCTCTCCAGAGAAACAGAAGGACTAATATATGTATACAGACAAAAAGATATTTATTTCAAGAAACTAGGTTATATGATTATAGAGGCCGGCAAGTACAAAATCTGCAAGGTGGGTCAGCAGGCTGGAAACCCAGGGATGTATCAGTGCTGTCTGCTGGCAGAATTCCTCTTGCTCAGGGAGGTCAATCTTTTGTTATGTTCAGGACAACAGATTGGATGAAGTCCCACATAATGGAAGGCAATCTCCCTTACTCAAAGTACTGATTTAGATGTTAATCTTACCCCAAAATACCTCTATAGAAACATACAGAATAATATATGGCCAAATACCTGGACATCGTGGCTCAGTCAATTTGATGCATAAAATTAACCATCACATAGAGTGATGAAAATGTTTTGAAACTAGAGAGTGGTAGTAGTTGTACAAAATTGTAAATGCACTAAATACCACTGGACCTTCGGCTTTAAAATGATTAATGATTACTTGCATGTTGTATGCATTTCACCTCACTTTCAAAATAAAACAAAACAATTAAAGAGCACATTACATTGTGTTTCCCTAATGACGAATACTCATCATCCATATATCCTCTTCATGGTTTTCCTTTCCATTTCCAAGTGGAGTTTTAGGAGTTCTTTATACATTCTCAGTACAAGGCCTTTGTCACATATATGGCTTGCAAATATTTTCTTTAGCCTGAAGCTTGTCTTTTCATTAGCTTTACATAGTCTTTCACAGAGCAAAACCTTTTCATTTTGATGAAGTGCAAGTTATCAATTTTTCCTTTTATGTATTTATTGTGTTTTTGGTATCATAAAGCAGTTTTTAATGTTAAGTGTATAATTCCTTTATAATTTTCTGAAAATTGAAAATTCCATGTGAGACACAGGTAAACATTAAAGAATAGTAACTTAAGCAGAACACACTATACCCTCAGTATCATGAATAGGCAGGAGCATCCTGAAGCAATATTTTAAATTATAGAAGTTTACTATGATATTGCACTCATTCTTTTATATATATATATATATATATTTTTTTTTTATTTCTAGGAGAGAGAGAGAGAGAGAGAGAGACAGCGTGAGCAGGGGAGGGTCAGAGAGAGAGGGAGATACAGACTCTGAAATAGGCTCCAGGCTCTGAGCTGGCAGTCAGCACAGAGCCCGACTCAGGGCTCGAACCCACGAACCACGAGATCATGACCTAAGCGAAAGTCGGACGCTTAACTGACTAAGCCACCCAGGCGCCCCTGATGTTGCACTCATTCTTAACTGCAGGTTTCAGCAGCACAAAGCAAGAAGAATTTAGGTGTTCTTAAATAATGTCTACAAAATTATTATGCTGATTCACTGGCAAAAAATGACAGAAGACTATATTGAAGGAGTAAAAAATTGTCTATATTCTAACAATTATAATAAACATTGGGTTGAACATGTAATTAGGGTACCTGATAAGGCATAGGACTCTTAAACTAGAGTTAAGACATTGCATGGGGCATACTTATACTAAAATATAATTTGTTGTTATCTGGAATTCAAGCTCAACTGTGTGTTGTCTTTTTATTTGCCAAATTTGGCAACCTTAAATGTAGTACACGTGCTTTCATAAAAGAGGTGCTAATGGGCTCTTTAATGAAGTTCTCACCACAAAATAGACATGTTGAGCAAATATCTGGTCTATGAATTTAACTTTTCTTCTTATTGTTAATTTTGTGCTAACTCAATTTAAATCCCATCTAAAAGGCTTTCCATTAGAATCAAAGAATAATAAAACTGGAACTAATAAAAATGGAACTAGAGCTCACCTAGTTCAGTCCTCTAGATTTACAGATGAGAAAGCTGAGGCCTATTGCGCCACTATAATTCTAGAGATAGAAGTGAAGATCATTGCCCCTTCCTAACCTCCACTGGAGTTTCACAGTTCCCCAGTCTCAAAATATATGAAAAATACAAGCCTTTTACAGCCCCAGCCACTTAAGAACCTAATAATTTGGAGCCAAAGGAAATGTTCTGGGATTTGACAGTACTCATTATGTCTTTACAAGATATTTCCATTAAAATATTAAGTAGAAAAAAATGATATATAAATACTAGCCTATATGAAGTTAATATTTGCTTTGGGTGGGAGGTAAACAATTTAGAAGTTGAAGAAATTATTTTATGGTATTCCACATGTAAGGGCAGAAAACTAAAGCCCCTCTAGGTAGTTTTCACCTATTACTATCACTAAGTGAGAGCCCAAGTCTCTGGAAATAAGGATTCAAAGAAGAAAAAAATACTAGAGACATTTTCTATAGCCAGGAATATTCTGCATGGCATATCTACATACTGCTGGTTAATGGCTTTATCTTTTTAATGTTCACTCTTAGTTTAATGTCTTTCTTTTGTCTTCTTATATATATATATATTTTTTAAATCTCTCCATTCCATGAAAAACATATTACCAGAAGACTTCAGAGACATACACAAAGTCCCTAAGAAGCACACATATTCTTTGAGTTTGTGCTATAATTAATAAATCAGCCAAAGCTCATTAATGAATTGTTCTTTAAAAACATGCATTGGTTCCCAGCTATGTAGGTAGTTGGAGAAAAGATTAATAATATTCAAGAAAAATCCAGTTTGGTGGAAAGTAGAATTGTAAAACAAAGGCAGCCAGATACTGGAGAATAAGAGATGATAAAGGAAGTGAAGCTTATAAAGGTCAGATCAGATTGTAAGATGAAGTAATGATGGGTTATTGAGCCTGTATAAATCTGTAGAAGAAAAGCTCTGGCTGTCTAGTGTGGTAGGCAATGTTTTCTGCATTCATCACTCAAAGGAAATGTAAATGTTTGCATCAGGACAAATGCTGAAATAATTTGTATTTATTCACATGATCCTCCCCTGTATATTTTTACTTTGTATAATATTATTTGGGAAGAAGATAGAGAACTATGTTCTCTTTATATCATTCAGTGTCTCCTCTTTTCCTAACTTTTTTTAAGATAGGAAGATGGGAAAGATTAGCTTTCCCAGCACTTTGTGGAATGGGTATTGTGCAGAGGGAGACCTAGGTAACTGAAGGAGCAGTCAGTTTTTTTCCCTTTGGCTGATAAAAGAACAGGTAGGACACTGAGCAATTGTATTTCTGTCTCTGGGGAACTGACTTTCATTACACTCCACCCACTTCCTTTGTGTTTTGATTTCTTAATCGAAGGTTCCAGGGTGACAGGGAGACACAGTTGTTAGGTTTCCTGGCTCTATACAGATGGGGCTGTCTGGTCCTTCATCATCTGGATTTTTAATTCCAAAAATGGGATTGCAAAGGATCCTAAAAAGTCACCCTTCAAATTTGTATATCACTTCTGTCTTATCTCTTCCCCATTTGATGTGAAGCCTTGGGCAAAGCCATTTTTATTGATATCAGTGATAAGAAAGAAATCATTGGAACTTTAGACTTTATTTAACTCTGTCACTGATTTTTTTCTGTCCTAGTGAAAACTGCTGTGTGTTTTTAAATGTAGTGGCTGAATATGAAGACACAAAAAAAAATATACTCTAATTATCCTCCCTTCTCCTTCAAACTTCAACATCGTGTTTACTGTCCTCACCATTGCTAAAGTGAGAGTAAAAATATCAGGAGGGAGGAGGTTATCCAAATAAAAGTTATTTTTATTTAAAATAATTTTATATTTGAAAATCTATTTATTGACTCTAAAACTGATTAAAGATAATACAAAAATGATTTAGCAATAGAAACTACCAGCATACCTACTTTTCCAGAGTCTAAAATATATATATTTAAAAATCCAAAATTGGGGGCGCCTGGGTGGCTTAGTCGGTTAAGTGTCCGACTTTCGCTTAGGTCATGATCTCGTGGTTCGTGGGTTCGAGCCCCGCGTCGGGCCCTGGAGCCTATTTCAGAGTCTGTATCTCCCTCTCTCTCTGACCCTCCCCTGCTCACGCTGTCTCTCTCTCTCTCCTAGAAATAAATAAAAAATAAAAATATTTTTTAAAAAATCCAAAATTGTACAAAATAGTACAACAGTGATATATCTGGGAGTAACATGTGATTATATTAAAACATAATACATGCTGAAGACTATGGATCAAGAATTCGCTGAGAGTTTTTATCTACATGTAGTCACTTTAATTGAAATGCTAATTATATACCAACTGTAGTCCTTAAAAGCATGTAAAGGAGGATGCCTGGGTGACTCAGTCGCATAAGCATCCGACTCTTGGTTTCAGCTCAGATCATGATCTCAAGGTTCATGAGTTCCACCCCACATAGGACTCCGTGCTGACAGTATGAAGCCTGCTTGGGATTTCTCTCTCTCTCTCTCTCTCTCTCTGTCTCTCTCTCTCTCTGTGTCTCTCTCTCTCTCCACCCCGATGCCCCTCCTCCTTCTTCTCTCTCTCTGAAAATGTAAAAAAAAAACAACTTTAAAAGCATGTAAACCTATTATATGACTCAGCTGATGCTCAAAGCACTTATAATAAAACACTGTTATTCCACTGGCTATATCTAATTTTCTGTTAATTTCAAATAGATAAGAAATGGAAAATAAAAGCATTATTAGTAAAAGGAAATGTGAAGATTTTCTATATGGATAGAAGAAGAAAATTGTATTTCACTAATTTAGAGTGGATAGTGGGAGAGAAGATGTATTTTACAAACTCTTTCTCAATCTTTTAAAAAAATTTTTTTTAATGTTTTATTTATTTCTGAGAGGGAGGCACAGTGTGAGTGGGGAAGGGTCAGAAAGAGAGGGAGACACAGAATCTGAAACAGGCTCCAGGCTCTGAGCTAGCTGTCAGCACAGAGCCTGATTTAGTTTAATAAGACTAGTGGAACAAAAGAATTACACCTTTCTTCTTTCTAAGAAGGACACTTCTTGTTTTCAAAACTAAAATTGTTCACTTACAATTTTATAAGTAGGAAGTTTTGAAGATGAGCTTTTATAGAATGTTTTTAGTTGAAAGTGATTGAAATTCCAATTTAATGGGGACACAGCTATCAACTACAAGTTCATTATGAACACATTTAAAGTCCTACCTATCTTTTTTCTAACAATATTCCAACTTTTTCCAAAAAGTGTTACTCTTAGCAGAAACACTAAACAAAGTAAAATATTTATAGAAATGAAAGACTGAATTTTTAAAATTATACATCCAATTGATAAGTTTTTCACTTTATATTTAACACTTCATAGAGATATAAAGATCCCAAGAGGAAAAAAAAAAGAAAAAAAATACGATCATAGCATGTGGGTAGTATGGTAAAGTTGTATCTTATATTTATAAACATGTAAGTATATAATAAATATGGCAGATGAATTATAAGTTAGAAATCCACTTAAAACAATAGAATAATATTGTGATACAATGCTTTTACTTTCTAAGATATTTCCAAAACATAGTATGAACTAAGAAGTATATTTAAAGAAATACAGTTGATATTATACTGATGGATAATTATCACTATATGGAAGCCCAAATCCATATAAAGTACAATACCAGGAGTGAACTGTAATGTAAACTATGACTTTTGGGTGATTACAGTGTGTCAATTTGTAATAAATGTTCCACTTTGATAATTGAGGAGATTCTGCATGTGTGGGGCCAAGAGGTATATGGTAGATCTCTGTACTTTTTCTCAATTTTGCTGTGACCTTAAAACTGCTTTAAATAAATAAAGTCTTGAAAATATATAGTAAAATATGTTAAAGGTAGAATATCATGATACCTAGATAAATAGAAACACAGTATGGATTTCTTAGTAAAATACAATCATAGAAAAAGGGATTCAGCTATTTTAAGGATGAAGATACAAAGACGTAAAGAGGGGGTTCAAATTTTCATGGACAGAATGACATTTTAGGGACAAAGACAAGGATTTATCTTAGTGGTAGTGTGCAATGTAATGATGCATTACATTGGTGTAGGTTTCTAAGCATAAGATGGTTGTGATTTGCCTTCTGGATAAAATACAGTGCTCTTGACCATGATTTCATTGTTAATGAGTCAACAATATTTATTAAAGATGTAGAAACACACCTAAAAAACAAGGTTATATATTGATCAACTGATGCAAATATTACCAGAAGCTCATAGGAACCTAACCCTGTATTTCCCTGAGGAGCAGTGCTTTAGTACTTGCTAATTCAGTTATTTCTAGTGTTTGCATAGATTTTATAGAATATAAGTAACCACAAATAGAAATAATAAACTGTGTTAATATTAGCAAATAGAATATTTTTATTTTATATATTTTTTCATAGAATATATGATCATCTTTATCACCGCCATCATGAACCAGATGGTTATCATATTTTGATTTGCTAATTACAGCAACCTCTTACCTGGTCTTTTTCCACCTTTGTTCCCTATGCTTGTTCTGTACACAGCAAGTTGTAAGACAGATGTGTTACTCCTTGGTTCAAAGCCCTGTGAACCAAGAGTTCATTTCACTCAAAGTTAAAGCCAAACTGCTTAGAATGGACTCAAGCCTCAGAGCATCCCCAGACTGTCCCACCACTTTATCTATCTGACTTTAATTCCTATACATCCCTCCTTGCTGGCCTCACTCTGCTTTAGCCGTTGGGTTTCCTTGCTTTTCTGTCTGGAAACCTGATATCTACATGACTTACTCCCTCCTCTCCATGAATTCTTTGCTTAAAAGTCCTCTCCATGTGGCTTTTCCTGACCACCCTATTCAAAATTGCCTCCATACCCCCATCCCATATTTCCCAATCTCCTTCCTTACTGGTTTTTTTTTTTTCTGTAACACTTACCATCCTTTAATGTGTTGTAAACTTTATTTATTTGTGTTTATTATCTGCAGATAGAGTCTAGATAGAATGTACTTCTGAAAAAGTAATTTTTAGTGCTTTCTTAAATTTTTAGTATTCTCCATTTTTCTTCCAATTTGATAATCTGAGAAAACTTAGGTTCTTTAATGTTCACCAGCTTATAGTTATAGCAACAGCAACCACAAATAATCATTATAAAATTTAAATAACAAATATTCATTGCTTAAATTATACCTTTGATTTTACTAATTAAGCTATATTATAATCCACAAACCACATGTATGGTAGATTTTTGCATTCCTAAAACAGTCACATAATTTTAGATTGGTAAATAATCACCATGTGTTTTCTAAAGACTCCCAAATCCTTATCTCCAGTTCAGTGACCTCTGTTGAACACTGAACCTATATATTAAGCTGTCTAGTGCAAGTCGTCATTTGGTCATAGCCTAAGTCCTCAAGCTCCACACCCCTTTCCTAACCTCTCTTTTCTTCCTTCTTGTCATGATAAACCTCTTTCAATACCTTGAACAAGTTATGGTTTTTCTTGACTACACACTTTTGCACACACATTTTCCTCTGTTTGGAAAACAATCCAGAAATCCCTCAACACATGCTGTTTACTCTCCTACTTATCCTTAATGTCTCAGCTTAACTGTAGACTGATTTTCCTAGAATATGTTAGGTGATCCACTGTGTTTTCATAGCATCCTATAGCATCTTCATATTTTATTAGCACTATTTGTTGAATATAAGCTCTGCAAGAGCAAGAATTCAGCAAGTCTGTCTCTAGTGCTTCATGTGTTACCTAGCACATTGTAGGTACTCAGTATATATTTGATCAAACGAAAAAATAGTAAATTGGTAACACAAATGTAATAAAACATATCATCAAAAATATTTAATGACATGGGAAAGTGGTCAGGTATAATGATAAGGAAAAAATACATACTATGGGAATACATATAGTGTGATTTTAATTTTGTAAAATAAGACAATATAAATTTTTACACTGAAAAAAGATTAGAAATATACCAACATGTTAATAGAGAAAATATTTTAAAGTTTATTTATTTATCTTTGAGAGAGAGAGAAAGTGAAAGTAGGGGAGGGGCAGAGAGACAGAGGGAGAGAGAATCCCAAGCAAGCTCCATACCATCAGTGCAGAACCTGACATGGGACTCAAACCCACAAACTGCAAGGTCATGACCCAAGCCAAAGTCAGATATGTAACCAACTGAGACACCCAGGGACCCTGAAAAAATGTTTTGTTGGGAAAAAATTATGTGATTTATTTTTATGATCAGAAAGAAAGATTTATTCAAAAAGAGAAAGTCATATTCTTTTATATATTCCTGTTAAAAACATTAATAAGGA
The DNA here is from genome assembly GCF_003009895.1 of Hyaena hyaena. Lineage (NCBI taxonomy): Eukaryota > Metazoa > Chordata > Mammalia > Carnivora > Hyaenidae > Hyaena > Hyaena hyaena. Next base: position 691,673 of record NW_024081340.1, read on the forward strand.
TTAAAACCCATTATTTTCCAATTCATCCTTAGTCATTTTTTATGGAAGGTTTTGGTATTTTTATACTCTTTGTGTCCCATGAAACATTTTGCAAAGCAGACCCAACAATTCTATGTTAGTATAGCTCTTCCTAAAGGCACCCTGAGCACAAATGTAATTCTACATTTTTATATGATATATTATTTGTAATTCTATAATGTAATTCCATTCTATTTAATCTGTTTTTTTAAAACCCATTTCTCTCCTGAGTAATTACTTCTGAAAACATAGCCATCTTTTTTACAGTTAAGATTTGGAGAGTTTGGCATTCTTTCTTCAATAGTCAAATTTAAAGAATGTGAAATTTGTTATACTTTTGTAGAAAATATATGATACTATCAAAGAGCCACAGATCACCATAAATGTGAATTACTTCACAGTGGGATTAGGCACAAAGTACGTTATATTTTTGCTATCTCACAGCTTAGTAATTCTGGCTGGCTTTTTAATATTCAAGCCACTCATTTTTATTTCTTGATTACATTTAAAGATTATTCTGAAATGAAAAATCCAATATTGTTTATTGTGATTAATTTTAACTTTATTCAACAAATGTGTATAGAGTACCTTCAAACGATTGGCAGAGTGCTAAGCTTTGACGGTACAGAATGAGTAAGATTGAGTCCCTGTCTTTGAGGTCTATTTAGGGAGAAATTTTACAAAAAGATATATGACAATATAGCACAATAAATCCTGTTATATAGGGAGAACAAAGTACTGGAGAGAAAGAGATTGAAGGCGGGTGTCATTGAAGCCACTTGTACCTTTTACTTCTTTTCTGGTTCAAGCTACCATCACCTCTTACCTTGATTGGCAGAATAGCCCACAACTGGTCCCCCTGTTTCAATCCCTGCCTTCCTGTAATCTATTCTCAACACAGAAGGCAGATGATAGTTTCAAAAATGTGTTCAGTATGTCCTTCCTTTGCAGAACCACCCAATGGCTCCCTGTTTCACTGAGTGAAAGTGAGTCCAAATCCTTCCTGACTATGGCCTCCCACCCCCACCCCAAATTGCCTCGTTGACCTTTTCTCTTTCTGTGTTCTCCTTTGCTGAATCTGCTGTAGCTACATTAATTCTTTGATGATCAAACCTATCAGAATATTTATGCTTTGGGGACCTCACACTTGCCTTCCCTTTGCCAGAAAACTCATGATCCAGCATGATTCTCTCCTTACTTACTTTAAGCCTGGATCACATATAACCTACTGTATGAGGCCTAACCAGGCCAGGGCATCTCAAATTACAACTTGTACTTTCAAACACTCCCCATTCCCCAATCCTATCATTATTATTATTATTATTATTATTATTATTTGCATTGCACTTAGAACTATCCAACATTCTTATCATTTCTCTCTCTCCTTCAGTCACAGATATTCACTAATGTATTGAATACATTTAGAGAAGGAGCTTGCATACATGTTAAATATTCAATAAATGATAAAATGATAAAAGGGTGATTTAACCTAGTCTTTATTATAGTAAAATCTTAGGTTTTTACCAATTCAGAATTTTTCTTAGATTCATTTGAGATTTATCTTTACATCTTCTATTAACAAATTGTGTGTGTGTGTGTGTGTGTGTGTGTGTGTTTGGTAACTAACTTTTAAGTTGGAATAAGAGAAAAGAAAGTATAGCCTCTTTAAGAAAACTATTTTCAATCAATTTTCAGAATCTATACAGAGCAAATGAAAATCTGATTTCTAGCTAAAAACCTTGATCTAAGATTTTGATTATTTTTTGTTGCTGTAATTATATGTTACTAATGTAATAAAATTGCATTTCCTTTAAATTGGTGAATTCTTCAGATTTGAACTGATTTTGGACTAGCCTTTGCAACTATTTATTCTACATTAAAGAACAATTGCAGTAATGTTAAAAGAAATCATATAAATATAGGTATTAAATGGAATGTTGCAAAGATGTAGTCTTTATAAACCTCTGACATTCTAAGAATCTTTGGTTCCTGATGGAAGACACTACTAAGAGCCTTTAGTCAGGCAAATAGCTAAATTGTGTTCTGTTGGAAAGACACATTAGAAACACATTAATTATTTGAGGCAACTGGGGTACCATTTTTTCACTCTAACATTTCAGCGATCTTAAAAAAGGGAAATGGAAACAATGGACTAGCAACTAAGCCTTGTGGTGGCCTGGAAGGCTTAGTGACTGCTCTAAGTGTTCAGTATTCATAGAAATGTGGTGCTTTCTCCCCATTAAGGGAGTGTGTTGCTTCCACTGAGCAATCAAAGCAGTGAGTGCATGGAATTGACTTTTGTGTGTTGTGTAATGTGAGGGTTTCACATTTTGGGCAATTCTCCATTACATGTAATGGCGTGTATTTGCCAAGTAGTTGGTCAGAAATGTAGTTTAGTTCCTGGTCATGGACCTATGATCCTGAGCTCACTACGAGGGAATCCGTATTCATTTTCTAAGGGACCCTAGGTCTCTCTCAGTGACACTTAAAGAAGTTAACTTTGTTAAGGAAAAAAGATGTGATGACAATAACGATCTACTTGGCATTTTAAAAGACCCAGGGCTCCTCCCACTCTTCCCTGGAGAAATTACCTAACTGCTAATTTGCTATGCAGAAAAGCCTTCCAAACTGCCTGCTGCCAGATTAGCTTTATTAGGGATACAAATTAACTTGCTTTGAGTTGTGGGCTTGTCTTGTGGAAAAGGATGCAAACAGATTACTGAATGAAAACAAGTGTATAGATGCCCACTTACCATCAAGATGTTAGAATTAACTAAAAGAGCATATTAGTAAGTTGGTCTTTTTTCTCAAATTACCAAGCAGGTGGGAGGTTTGAATTGGTATCTTTTGTGAGCTCTAGGTTTGAAATGAAGAGAGTGTGAGTTTCCCTCCACCCCCGATTATCTTCTGTTCATTTTAATTTGAAGTTCTCAAAGATATTTCAAAGTGAGATACTGTTCTTTCCCTTTCTCTTTCAAAGTTTAATCAATTAGCATTTGACATGTGTATGAAATGATAAGCATTAGCTAGCATAATAAAGAAGCAGGAAAGCAATTTGTCTTTTCCAGCTATATATTTGAAAAATTAATCACTGCTTATAAATCCTTCCCAAGTCCTTGTTCCCCCCCACTAACAAATGAGTTTGTATTCTGAAATTATTAAAGAGTAATTACAGTATAAACAGAAAGTGGTGAGTATGGGAGGGTTGACTGATTTGATTCTATTTAGCATTTGGCCTTCTCTTTTTATCATTGTTAATTAAATAAGCTCAATTTAGGTTGGAGAAGGTTGCTAATGTATGCAATGTATGCAACATTGCTATGAAATCTTTAAGATGCTCTAAACTGTAGATACCCTATACAACAGAAAGATCCCTCTACAGAGACTGGGGATCAAATCCTGATTCTGTCACTTTTTGTGTGGCCTTCGATAAACAGCTTATCTTTTATGAATCTCAATTTTCTCATTGTAGATAGCATGAATGTAACATTCTATAGGAAATGGCTGTGACAATTATGGAACATCTTTGTATGATTTTCCATAAAATTAGAACATCATCTTGATCTTCTTCTGTTCTACATCTAGTTTGGCCTGCAGAGGATTAACATTGACTTTCTGATGCCAAGATCAAGGACAGATAATAGTTATACTTTAATGTAATTGTCAGAGGAAGAGCATAAACTTTGATGTGTAAGTGTGGCATAATATGCAGTTTTTAATGCAGTTCTGTCTTTTAAAACTTTTTCTTTTGCCTTTATGGGGTTATTCTTGCATAAATCTGAGTTCACTTGAGGGAAGTTTCCAAGTAGCAGCTGGGTTATTTCTGGGTTGAAGGTATTCAAACCTCTGACTAAATCTTAAAAACAGAATAATTTTCTTCCCTCAGATAGTAGTGTAATGGGAAAGGTGGTTGGACTATTTGGATGAGTATATAAAAGCTTAAATTAAAATATGGGGAGAGAATACTTTCATAGATTCATTTTCTAGTTATAACATGTTATCCTTCCCTAGCTTCATAAAGAATCCTCTAAGATTATATGAACACAAAACCCAAACAACCAACACCACTGGTTCATTAATGTCACACTTCATCCATTCTTCCTGTGTGTTCAAACATCATACAACCTTAAAGTAAAACGAAGAAAAACAAAACAAAAAACAAACTAACCCCCAAAGTAAATAACAACAACAAAAACTACTACCAATACCATAACCTACTACAACAAAAAGCCAAACCCTAAGCCATAAGTAAGAGATATTTAGAAGTAATTTAGATTGTTAACATTGCTGTGTTTCAATAGCATAAAGACTCTTTACATAATAGAGTTTATATGTACTTAGACAATGATTAAAGGGATAGAAAGAGTAGAGATTCCAAATGTAAAAGATTTAAATTTCTAACACATTTCTGTAGTATGACTTTAATAAACCACCAAAAGTTTTGAATGTTCCAGTTCTCATTCCTTAACTGAAAATTGCATTTATTGAGAATCATTATTTAAAATTCCTACATACCTCAATCAAATGCATTTTGAAGAATATCTTTACATTATTATTATTACAACAACCTATAAAAAAGGTATATTCTAGCCATTGAAGAAACTAGTTTCAGAGAGTTTAAAAGTTATATGCCCAAGGATTAAAGTTGTTTTAGTGGTAAGACCAGGTTTTGAACCCTATTTTCAAAACTGATGTTCATTTCATTCCCGGTAACATCTACCTTGCCTACTGTATAAGACTATTTGTAAATGTCAAATAAAATAATATGTTTGAAAGCATTTTACAAAACTAAAATTCTGTTATAGATCTGCATATATGTTGAATGTATATGTGATCTCTCCCTTTTGGGGAGATTTCATGAGAAACTAAGCCACATGTAAACAATGTGGTGTAATGGAAGGAATTTGACTTTTAGGATTAAATGGGGGTTTAAAAAGGTCTTGTGGGATGTTATTTTATACTTTATCACAGTAGAACAAGATCCATGGCTTTGCCTTTGACATTTTCCTCATTCACAACTAGTTTATCACAGCTTATTCCTCTTCCTGATTCATATCCCAGCCATGATTTCTCAGAGATACTTTCCTTGAATACCCAATTTAATATCCCATTTCCACTATGGTACTTTTACTGTTTTCCCCACTTTTAGCGTTTTAACAAAATTTATTATTACTTACATTACTGATTTTTATTGTTATTATTTGCTTGCTTACTATCTTCTTTAGGGGGACCTGTCTTCTTTAGGTGCCAGTTAGGCTGGCCATTAACTAGCTATATGACAATGCAAGTTACTTAACTCTTCTGGACCTAAGAATTCTCATATTTTAAAATACGAGCAAAACTACAGCTTCCACAGAGAGTTTTCACATACATTATTCTTAAAATAAGGAAATGAGAAAATCAGACTCAAAGGGCAAACAAATCTTTTTCAATTCTAAAGTTTGATATATCTAAGTCTTTGATGTATAGCTTACATGTATTTGGTCTATAAGTAATCACATAGAAATATGTACAAAGGCATATTAGGATTTGGAATCCTTCTACATTATTTCTTTTCTCCTACTGACTATTCATATTATTTAAGATCCAAGTATGCTGTGACTATTACTATTACAAATACACATTCTGTATATTTGCTAGATAGTGCAAGTTTTTAAAGTTGATAAAATATGATATTTTTATAAGTATTTTTCCTTAGAATTTTAGTCAAGATCTTGTTTAGAGTTATGATCAATGCGCAACAATGATAGTCTCTGAAGAAATCTACTCTTTGTCTGCCTTTATCATTGTATTTCACATTTATCGTATTTGGGGTCTATACAGATAGTGATCATTCACTCCTCACTGTTTTGTTCCATCAGAATCATTCTTTGCATGTCACTTTTTTTTCTAAAACAGGAATTTAGGCTTATGTAAGGATAACACTATGTTTCAAACTAAATAAAATGAAGAACTTCAAATTTTTGGTGATGACACTATTGAAATGATTGTTAAAGTGCATTTCATTTTCGAATCAAAGGATCATGCCCTAGAAGAATAAAAGGACCAGAAAGGAAACTTAATGAATCTAATTTAATTCAATATTTATTTCTTGTTTCCATTGCTCAATTATTTTAGGATTTAAAATGTTATTAAATCGCCTTTGGAGTGAACTCTAAGTTTTTAGGTTCTTCCATAGCCTGTCTGAAAGAAGTCTTTGGGGGGGTTGGTTGAACTGCAAATTGTATTTCTATTTTCAGTGGCTTTCTAATTTAAAATTTTCTTTAAAATTTTTACCTCTCCAAAATATTTTTTTACTTGAAGTGCACAAAATTAGGATAATCATTTCTTTTTCATAACATTTACATCATTAGTTATACAAGGTATTTTTATTTATTTACTTACTTATAATAAAATAAACACCCAAGAACCCATCACCCGATACAAATATTAGAATATCAGTAATAACTAACATCCACTTAGTCTTCCACTAACTTGTTCCAAATGATCTCAACCTTCCTGTGTCAGGCATTTACCCATTACCTCTTCCACTCACCTTTCCTTTCTTACCCTTACTTTCATTCTCACCATAACCATTGCATCCATTGCCCTTAGTCCACAAGCTCTGTTTTACTAAAAGAGGATGTGGAGAAAAGGGAACTCTCGTACTGTTGGTGGGAATGAAAACTGGTGTTGCCACTCTGGAAGATAGTATGAAGGTTCCTCAGAAAGTTAAAAATAGAAGTGCTCTATGATCTAACAATTGCATTACTAGGTATTTACTCAAAGAATACAAAAACACTAATTCAAAGGAATACATGCACCCTGATGTTTATAGCAGCATTATATATAATAGACAATTATGGAAACAATCTAAGTGTTCATTGACACTTGATAAAGAAAATGACACAGTGCTCATTTTGGCCGCGCATATACTAAAATTGGAACAATACAGAGAAGATTAGCATGGCCTCTATGCAAAGATGACATGCAAATTTGTCAAGCATTCCATATTTTAAAATAAGAAGATGTGGCATATATATACATAATGGAATGACCTGGATGGTGCTAGAGAGTATTATGCTAAACAAAATTAAGTCAGTCAGAAAATGACAAATACCATATGATTTCACTCATATGTGGAATTTAAGAAACAAAACGAGTGAACAAAGAGAATAAAAAGAGAGTGGGAGGTAAACAAAGAAACAGACTCTTAACTATAAAGAACAATCTAATGGTTAACAGAGAGGAGATGGGTAGGTGGATGAGTTAAATAAGTGATGGGGATTAAGGCGTGTACTTGTGATGTGCTCTGGGTGTTGTATGGAATTGTCGAATTGCTATATTGTACACCTGAAACTAATATTACACCCTTTGTTAACTGGGATTTTAAACCTTAAAAATGGTGATTATAATAAATAAATAGGGGCACCTGGGTGGCTCATTTGGTTGCGAATCCAACTCTTGACTTATGTTTAGGTCATGATCCCAGGGTTGTGAGATTAAGCCCCATGTCAGGCTCTGGGAGAAGGAAGCCTGCTTAAGATTCTCTCTCTCTATCCCTCTCCCCACTCTCCTACTCATGCCCATTCTCTCTCAGTGCCTCTTTGTTTCTAAATCAATCAATCAATCAAAATGATCTGTAAACATTCTTGGTTGTAAGCAACAGAAATTGATTTTAGTTCATTGGAATTAACTAGAATTAAACTTATTTAATAGAATTTAATGGAATTCAACAGAATTAACTAGAATTAAGCTGGTTCAAATCAACTGTTCTGCTTAAGAACAATTTTTTTCAGAGTGTAAGCAAAGAGAGGTAAAGAACCAAGCTTCAAAGGAATAAGAGCTAGAGTAACTACAGCAGAAACACATAGACAGTTTTTTTTTGTGGGGACAGGGTATGAATCAACTCCAGGTTTTCAAATGCATGATTGGTCTGGCTCAAAATCATGTACCATAAGACTGTAATGGACAGAAGAACAGATTTCTCAAAGCAAAAGTTAGTTTTCTATTTTATAAAGAAAGGGAATGAACGTTGAGACCAATGGCAACACAAATGAATAATTACTTTCATCACTTCAGAGTCTTGGGCTAACTGAATTTAACACTGCAATCTTTGCAGTCAGGTCTTTTGTTTGGGAGCCATGTATATGCTTTGTCCAAGTGATGCCCTAAGGGGATTAGGACTGCAAAGCCCCTTGCTTTACTAATCCTGTGCAACCTTGATTTCTCCTTCACGTGTGGAATTTTTCCTACCTTATCCAGAAAGCAAAGCCTTTAAAAATCCTTGTATGTAACACAGGAATAACATGATTACATGTAACATAGAATATTTGTAAGTCTCTGATAAGGGAATGAAAGTAAAGTGACATTTTGTGCATCATAAATTACTGTATACAACTAAAGTACTATTATTATTTTATTATGTTTATATTGTTTAAGCTAAAGGCAATGTAGAGTAGCAGTAGTAGTTAAGAGTATGAACTCAAGAACAACAGGACTAAATTCAAATTTCAACTATTATCACCTTGGGTAAGTGACTTGAACTTTAAATGGCTCATTTTCTTTGTCTTTAAGTTGAGGACACTAGTAGTGCCTTTTTCAAAGTGATCGTTTTTAGGGTTAAATGAATTCATATATGAAAAGCACTTAGAACAATTCCTGACACAAAATAAATGATATAACATCATTTCTATTATTATTGTTGTTGTCTTTCTTGTGAAAGCTAGTATTTTGAGTTCTACTTTTAACATTTATTTCAAGATTTATAAATACAACTATACCATACTGCTATGCCTTATTTAGAAGTTTTTCTGGAATTATATTGGTGGGTGAATTATTTGTACCTCTGTGTCTTGTTTGTGCCTATGGATTATCCTTTGGGGTTAGCTCATGTTGTCCACATTTTATTATTTCCCAAAGGCACTAATAATTCTCTCTCACATGAGTTAAAATCTCTTTCATTCTTTTTCACTTACATATTGGTTTCTCTTAGTCATTTTGCAGTGTTTATTTTGCAAGAAGGGCATCAAAAGCTATTGGATTATACTGAAAGTATTTTTAGTATCAGTTCCCAGTTCAGTTTCCTTGTACAATGAATAATAGCTAGGGCTATTGGACCAACATGAAAAGTTACTCCAAATTTGGTTCCATTAGGACCAGGTTGGCTACTGCTTTTATGTATGAGATTATCAGAACATTTTTCAAAAAGGCTGCACCTCAAATTCTCACTTTGAAGACTGTCAATTCTTGGAAAAAATAAAACACAAAGTCTCTCTCTTTTTTTCTCCCATTCTCTCTTCCTCTCAGTCTCTCTTCTCCTGCCCCACACCAGAACAAAGCAAAAGCAAAAAGGCATAGAACTGAATTTTCATTTATTTCAAAATAATTTCCAAAAAATCTGGCTTGAAGATTTTGCCATGATAACACATATTTATCAAGGCAGAAAGGCATGTTATATATTAACATTTTTAGCTTGTTCAATAATTCTTAAATATTTAGACAAGTTGGCCTCCATTTGTACTCTTCTATTGTATTAGAATGGTTTAATTCTTTAATGACAGATAACTGAGTTATATTTAATATAGATGTAATTTGCAGGGAACTGATTTCAGAGAGAAATGTTGTGCTACATTGGCATTGGAGTTTCCTAAGTATTAATACATGTTTCTATTTACAACAGTAAATCCACTTATCCAACACATACTTATGGAGTTGCAATTATGTCCAGGCACTCTTTCAGGAACCAAAGGCACAGCAGTGAACAAAAAAGCCCAAAAGTCCTTGCTTTGTGGGAACTTATATGTTAACGGAAGAGGAAGATAAATGAAAGATAGGTAAATATATTATTATGAGATCACTTAGTAATAAGTGCTATGGAGAAAAGTAAAGCAGGGAAAGGGGATTAAGTACTGTCAAGAGGGTTTTGCTGGTTTATATGGTAGCCATGGAAGATCTTCGTGAGATGTCATTTGAGCTGAAGCTTGAAGGAAATGAGGGAGAAACTGCAAATGTCTGGGCAAAGAGCATTCCAGGCAGAGATAGTAGTGAATGCAAAGACCCTGTGATGAGAGAGAGTTAGGCATATTTAAGGAAGAAGATGGTAGAGGGAAATAGACAAGGGAGAGAGATGTGAGGGATGAGGTCCAAAAGGGGTCATGGCAACAAGACTCTCTAGTTTTGGCAGAGAATTATATAGACTTTGGCCTTTACTCTGAATGAGATAAGAAGCTACTGGTATTTTGAGCAGAGTAGTGACATGATCTGAATCAATTTTAAACAATATCTCTGGCTAATGTTAGATGCATTAAAGAATGGGAAATCTATAGGTTAAAAAGTCTGAATGGTGGAGCTGGGTGGGAATTCAATTAGGGAGGCATTAGTCAGAGCAAGGATCGTCATTTTAGACATTACTTAAAGATAAGCAAATCTTTCTTAAAGGGCTAACATTTAAGTATTAAAGTGTCAGTGAGCCATGCCTTCTCCAATCATTTCATATTATACTAACATCCTTACAAAGAATAATATTTTCCGGGAAAATAAAAGATGCTGGGTTTAAAAGGTTTGAAATAAAGATTTTCTGGTGTTCTAAAACACACTAATAATATACTAAGTGAAATAAATTATCGTATTTTATTTGATTTTTCAGATGGAAGAACCACCTGTATATACTCTAACATTTTAAGTTCTATCAGGGAAGCCAAAAAATTATTAATGAACACTTTAAAATTGTTTTTATAGGAACACTGTCATGAAAGAAGAACATATTGAAGTGCAAAATTAAATGCCTGTTTGAGGCATTGGTTCATCTTCTGTGGCCTTTACAATGTCAGTGTCACAATATAAAAAAAGATTCAAGTTAAGTCAGTACAGAGTGAATTGTTGGAATACAGTCCTTGCTCACTTCATTGGTGAAACTGAAGCAATATGAAAGACTTCCAACAAAATCAAAATTCCTTTTTCCTGTTGAATTTCATCCCTATCCTTTCTTTTTAATTTTGAGAATAAATACTACTAGTATTTGGTGCTGAAATATTCATTTACTATATGTCAAAAAAAACCCAGTCTCTTGAGCAGATTTCAGTTTCTCTAGTGTAATTCTAGAAACTGTGGGTTGTTAAGTCTATGTGTTACTGTCCATTATGTTTAACTATTGTGATAATATTTAAGATATTAACATACACATTAAATGGAAGTTCTCATTACTTACTCTTTTATGGTGGATGCTGACCAATCATTCTTCTTGCCTTGAAAATATAGGTGCTTTTAGATATGTACTCATTTACACATCTTTAGTAGCATATTAGTTTGTTACTTATTGAGTACCCATGAGCCAGCAAATAAACTTTCATTGCATTTCTACTCACAAGCATCACGCTGCGAGGTTAGGATCTGAGGTCCTTTCTTATAAAGTTATTGCATAACATGGAAGAACTATTTTTCTGATAAGATTTAATGTTTTTCTCCTTACTATTTATAATTTAGAAACTGTTGAAGAATCAAATTGAATTGGCATTAATGAGAACCTACTTTTCCTCAGAGCCATGCTAGGTGCAGAAGAATTATAAAGACATGATTCCTATTCTCACAGAGGTTACTACGGCTAGAGAGCCCCACGGCACAATCATACTAGAGCCTCAGAGTGGGTGGTCAGACTCTGAATACTACAGGAGCACAGAAAGGGTGGCTCCATTATGGACTTGGTTTGGTAAGGAGTCATGAAGACATGATTCTGGAACTATGGCCTGAGGTATGGGAAATCTGTGGAATGCAAGAAGTATATTTCAGAGATTCGGTCTGTTGAGAATAAAACAATATGGCTCCACTTGGATGTAGTAAAAATAGATGGGGTTATATAAGTGCCATAATGAATAATAAGTGGCTTGGTATTATTCCTACCACCTTCCAACCTCCCAGCCTGGGGGTGAACTGACTGCTCAATGATGTTTTTCTTTTTTGGTACCAAATCAAATCGTTTTTTTGGCATCAGGTAATTGTTGCTGAAGTTTTCATTCTTACCATTTGTCACTTTCCGGTGACTTGAAAATAGGGAGCACAAGTTGTCCTGACCACTTTTCATTCAATAGCAGCACTCTGTGGAAGCACTTTTTGCCTCAAGCTACTGATAAGGAATGGAACACAGAGTGTGGCTATTATTCCAAGCAATGCGCTTCTTGCAGAAACTGGAGAGAAGCCAAAAGAAAAATCAATCACAATTATTTCAAGTGATGGCTCACAATGTTCTCTTTACCTTAATCTGTGAGTCCACAATGGTCTCTTTACCTTAATCTATGAGTTCCCTGAGAGAAATGACAATGTCTTATTCACTTTTTATTTCCTCAGTGCCCAGCACTGTGTCTGACAAACAGTATGATGTAAATGTTTGCTAAATAAATACAGAAATACAGAAAGTAAGTTTTGACACCCATGTCAGGAAATCCAAATACCTGTCCTTTTACTCATGAACTATATCTGATCTTTTCCTCTCATGTAGTTTGAAGTATAGAAATCTCCATTATGTCTTATTAATAATGTATGAAGACTTCAATTTTTTTAGGGCCCTCCAAAGTAAAAACTAAATAAAAGATCTGTTCACAAGATTGATTTAAAATCTCAGACTTCTGTCCCACATACCTCTGAAGGTAGTTGGCTGTTCTGTAAACAGATTGATTTGCTCCAGGGAAGTTGCTAAAGGGGAAAGGACTTTTCCTGAATTTTGGAATACTGTGGAATGTCTTTGGAGAGCGACTTTAAGAATCACAAGGTGAAGAATACTCACTCATAGGGCAAAGAGGGGACACTACCCTGGTGTTTTCCTGCTTCAGGTAACGTTCAGGGCTGCTGTTCTCAGGAATTTATCTTCATATATCCTCTGAGCTGACCACCCAGAGCTTTGCCTCTTCCTTAAGAAAAAGTTCAGTCAGTAAAATTATCTGTATACAAGAATGCCAGTTTGTCAGAGTCAGGAAATAATATATTTTGGTAAATAGAATTCCCTTGTGGGAATTTCTGATGTTTGAGAAAATTGAAGACGTAAAATGTGCTTTGAACTTAAACTAAACATGCAAGCAATTTACTCCTCTGAAGACTGAGAAAATTTTTCAGTCCTTCAAGACCCTGGGACATCTAATTCATTATCATTTTACTCATATACGTAGGAAGAAAGTATAGGAAGTTACACTAAATCTGTAATAATTCTATCATATAACCATACAAAAAGTTGTTTCACAAAATAATTGCTGTTAGCTATTTACTATTTTTCCTCTAGAAATATGTATGCAACTGCTTAACTTTTGCCCAATAAATGAATTACATTCCTAGTTGAGAGATTATTGAATAAGTCTGGATTTTAAAAGACCATATTTCTATATCCTTCCATGCTTCTTTCCTTCTACTTCACAAGCATGATAAGACTTGAGGATATGATCATATTTAAGCCAATTTATGAAAAGACTATGAACAGTGAGAAAGATGAACAGTGAATTGAATTTAGAATTGAAAGTAACATTGAATTTAGTAATTGAAAGTATCACTTAGAGTGACTGTAGAGAAAATAAGTGAAAGAACAGGGACTTAGTGTGGCACGTTGTTTCAAAGGTGATGCTTTCATTAGATTTCTTGTTTCAGGATGAGAATAAACTCATTTTCAGCAGACGTCCATAAGTAGCAATAGTTTTCACTGTGTGAAAGGGATTGTCTTTCCTGAGATAGGTTGCATTTTTTTCCTGCCTGAAATCCTAGGAGTGTCATTGGTCCTAAAAATGTATTTTGTATCAGACTCTGTAATACTTAAACTTTGCTGATTATATCAGTGCTGTAAATTTGAACCTAAGCCTGTGACGGCTAATTCTCCAGGGAGGTGTTTTTCTTTGACCCCTGGAATTTTTGTGAGCTCACCTATATATATTTAAAAGCATGTTTATTAGGTTTTATCCAGGACACTTACCTTTGCTATAATATTTCTGGAAATGGGTATTGATATTCATAAATAAATGGTTTAGTGTGCTTTACTCTTTTATATTTGGGCCCTATCTTCTCATTTGTAATTTTTTTTAAATGTTTGTTTATTCTTGAGAGAGAAAGACAGAGTGTGAGTGAGGGAGGGGCAGAGAGAGAGAGAGGGAGACACAGAATTTGAAGCAGGCTTCCGGCTCTGAGCTATCAGCACAGAGCCTGACCTGGGGCTCAAACTCACAAACCGTGAGACCATGACCTGAGTGGAAGTGGGATGCTTAACTGACTGAGCCACCCAGGCACTCCTCATTTGTAATTTAAGATACTCAGATACTGACAAAAAACAAAAAATGAAAAAACAACAACAAACTTTCTGAATGCTACTAAGATCTCAATTTTGGAGATGAATTGTTCCTTGTGATCTTCCTAAGTTCATATATTCATTTATATATTTATATTTAACTTGTATATGTATTTTCGATGTTAGTACACCTTAATAAATACTTAGTATCTTTTGTAGCCATATATTACTTTATTCACTGTGGGTTGATTGTATGTTTGCTCATAGGCATCACATACATGCTGATGGTATTATTATATGAACACTGATAAATATGATGGCTGAAAGTTTCTAGGCTTCTCCCAAAAAACTGCATCTCCAAATCTATGGAGAAGTAAGGAAAGTCAGTTGATGCTATTTACCATGGATAACGTTAACTGACTGTAAGGAAGTCTCCTAGGAGTAACTCGTCTTTCATTTTGATTTGGAATTAACTCACTGAAAAGATATAAATGATGCTGACTTGATGTAGATTGGAAAAGGATAATTTTCATTCTGCAAAATGAACTAAGATTAATGTAAACTCATAATAACAGGTAAATAAAAGTCTCTCAGGTTGAAGAAGGATGATGCTGTGATTGATCCATGGATCCAAAAAACTGAGACCAGAGTGAGTTTTCTTGGCAGACTACAGAAGAAAAAGGGTACTCTAACAGGTTGACATCATATCTGCTTTCATCAGAGACAAGGATTTCAGTCTGCCATAACATGATTATAGTAGACTAGTTGCTTATTTATCTATGATTTTCAAAAATGAATATAGCCAAATATATTAATTCTCTAAATTGAAAAGAGTAACTTTAAGCCCTCAAATAACACACATATATGCATATGTGCATATACACAATATGTTTAGTTATTTATTTCAAAATAAATAAATAAACATAAATTGTTCCTTGTTTCAGAGACTCTCTTAGGCCTCAGAGAATCTTGAGGTATGTCAGGCCATTTGTATTTAATTGAAATGACTCCTGTTTTTTCACATCTTTTGTCTGCTTCTTTTTGGAGCGGGAGGTAGTTTTTTGTGTCTCTTCTCTCAGTGTCAGCTGCAGTTTCTTGCCTCTGGGGTTGTGACTCCCGCTAGCAGTCCACTTTGCTGTTAGTTTGCTCTTTCTAGTCACCTGTGGCTTGATTCAAACTGAGTTTTCTCAGTTAGAATGAGTATTCTGAATCTGAAAACATATGTGTAAGTGAAGAATCAGGCAGGGGTTAATCCAATGACAAAATTACCCAAGCTTTAATGTATGGGCCTTGTAAAATATGTTCTGACTGCTAAGAGGACTTTTTAAAATTTGGTTTTGTTCCAGACACTAAAGATGGAATCATGTGACCTCCATATAAATGAAGTGTTACTTTCCCTGATGAAAAGAGAATGCGTTGATTGACCAACAAGAATGTGGCCCAGATGGAAATCACATTTCTTATTATAATTTAATAAACTATTACTTTGTGTTATAATTTTCTTCTTTCCTGAAACTATTAAGAATGACTCAACTTGTCAGGCTTGTAAAAATCAAAGGTTAATCTACAAAACTGAGTGACAGGACTGTAGAGCCCAGGTTGAAATTTCCCCTTGTGTTACTCATTATATTAGTGTATATGGCATTTGTTTTAGATTAAAAATCAGTATGAGAAGCAAGAGAAGAAAAAAAAAGCTCAAAACAATCAAGATGATACTTCTGCCAAATATATATGCTGAATCAGTCATTGAAAGATGGATGTTAGAGACCTGACATCATTCATCCTGTCTCACTGCTTGTCAGGTAGTTGCTAAGTCTTAAAAATTTCCTTAGATTTTATGACAGTCTTGCTTATGTAGGTATACAACAGCTGCAAGCCTGGGTGCTGAAAATATAAACTTAGAAAATGTGAATGTGTGCAGCATGAAGATGTTACAATCTCTGAAGTTCTTCCATGGATAGTTATTTATGACTATCTTTGAGATCCATGTTTCACTTTTTAGTTTAAATCCAACTATATTCCATGCTTTGAATTCGGTTCTCAGTTTGATTAGTGAAAGATGTGAGTGTTTAGTGCTGTGTTTCTCAAGCTTGACTACACATTAGAGTCATCTAATGAGCTTTTAAAATTCTTTTTTTTTTTTTTTTAATTTTTTTTTTAATGTTTTATTTATTTCTAGCAGAGAGAGAGAGGCAGCGGGAGCAGGGGAGGGTCAGAGAGAGGGAGTCACAGACTGAAACAGGCTCCAGGCTCTGAGCTGGCAGTCAGCACAGAGCCCGACGCGGGGCTCGAACCCACGAACCGAGAGATCGTGACCTAAGCGAAAGTCGGACGCTTAACCGACTAAGCCACCCAGGCGCCCCGAGCTTTTAAAATTCTTAATACCCAGGTCACATCACAGACCTATTCAATCAGAGTATTTAAGCAAAATTGCTTTCTAAATTTCCCCATGTGATTTCATCATGTAGCCATGGCTGAGAACCACTGCTTACTAATAAGGCCTAATTGGGTTAGAATCATTAAAGGACCTGATGTGTACCGTTATAAACACACATCTCCAACCCAGTTGGACCATGTAAGTTTCTGCACAACTTTTAGTACTCTTATTTAACCCCTCACATATATCATGAAGGCTTGCTTTAAACCTTTCTAGATCTTCATCATATTATTTCACCCTTATTGTCTTCACTCCTAGCAGATGATCTTAACCCCTTCCCCCTCTTCCACCCCAAAAAAGGAAGGAAGGAAGGAAGGAAGGAAGGAAGGAAGGAAGGAAGGAAGGCAGGCAGGCAGGCAGGCACTTAGAGTGAAATTCCTCAATTTCCCTCACTTGCCAGTAACCTTCTAGATCACTACTTCTCAACTGCCAGAGCTAGTGCTATTGATTTTATCCTCTTCTGTCTTCTAGGATTTGCTCAAGTTAAGTCCCCTATTCTCTTGTTTCCATTTCTGCTTCTGCGGGCTGCGTCTCCTTTCTTTGGCCCAGTCTTCCTCTCAAGCTGCCACTCTAATTCTCTCATTCTCTTCTCCAGATCATTTGAATGCCTAATCTATAGTCACCAAATCAGTTCCCTCACACGAATTCTAACCTGGCTTCCACTCTCACACTGTCAGAAAGGCTGCACAGGGTCACATGCACGGCTTTCAGTGGCCAATTCTAATAACCCCTCTTACTCTTCACCCTCCTGGCCCCCTCTCTCTTTGTGAAACACTTGACCTCTCCATGCTGTTTATAAGTTCTGCATTCTTAGCTGCCACAATATCACCTCTTGATCAACTCTTTTTTATTTTTTAAAAATATCTTTACTATTTTTGTTCTCTAAGATTCTACCCTTAGGTAATTTCTAGTCTATTCCTGCATGTTTTCTTTGGGTGATTCTGGCCAGTCACTTGCTATTAGCTAATACATTCCTGTTGTTGACTGATAACCCAACCTCTCCCCTAAATGCTAGGCTTTTATATTCATCCTTAGATGTTGCAAAAATCTCAAAAATCTCTGCCTTGAACCAACCATTTCCACCTCTATAAAACTAAATCACAAACAAAACAAAATAAAACAGAAAATAACATAAGATTCCTTGCCTCTGTGTTATTTGTGCCATGATTTCCCAATCACCTAATCCCTAAACTGCTATATTTCCCTAAAACACATGAAACCCTTTTACACTTCAGTAATCTTTTAAGTTCTTTTTTCTCCCCTGCATTCTAATGCCTGAGGTAGGGAACTCTTCTTCCATACAAATCATCATGATCTTTTTTTACAGTACCACCAGAGTGATTGTTTTTTTAAAAAACACTCAAATTTTATTGTATTATGTTTCTGCTTAAAACACTCAATGGCTGCCCATCCTTTCTAGACCCCATCACACTCTGACCATCGCTTACAGGATCCTTTCTGCCTGGCACAGACCTCTACCCTTCCCATCTTAGGCTCCATCACACCCCAGCACTACACAGCCCTGATCCTTCAGTCAATGTTCTCTTATACTGTTTATTTTCTTTAGATTGTCTCCCCTCACAGAATCCTGCTTGTTCTTTAAGATTCAGACCAAGTATTATTTCTTCTGCTAAGTTTTTTCTGAAAGTCATTTTCCTCTTCTGTCTCTGTCTCTTTTATAGAGTTAGTCACTTTCTAATTTGGGTTCACAGTATAATAAAATTTATCACATTGTTTTATAATTTAAAAAATATTTAAAGTAAGTGTGTTCTTCTTTTATGGATTAAAATACCACAGATAATGGAAAGTCTCCACTTTAATTATAAACCCCAATTCCAACCTTTTTCCCAGAGCTAGAACCATGCATTTCATTCTGATGTGTAAGTTTATGAACCCTTTACTATAGTTTGCATGTGTACATATAGACACATATGGAATTAATTTTTAATACCTTTCTTGAAGTCTAGTGTCTGATAAACTTCACATATTTAGAGTATATGATTTCATAAATTTTGATACATGTATTTATCTATGAAACATACAAGTTTTCTTCTACTACTTTGTTAATTGTTCTCTCCCACCCTTTCCTAACTCCAAATTCCCAAACAACCACTGTGTTGTTGTTTTCTGTCATTATGTTGAAATATCATAAAATTTTATATAAATGGAGTCATTCAATGGGTAGTATTTTTTCCTCTGGCCTCTTTGACTCAACAAAATTAATCTGAGATTCATTCATATTTTTGTGTTCATTTTTATTACCGAATACTATTCCACTGTATACCCATACCACAATTTATTTATCCATTTACATATTAATGGGCATTTAAATTATTTTTTACTTTGGCTATTATGAAAAACCTGCCATGGACATTTGTGTACAAGTCTGTATGGGCTAATGCTTTCATTTCCCCTGGGTAAATACCTAGGAATAAACTGGCTGGGTCATGTTGGTCATATGGTCATATGAGTCTTTTAAAGTTTGTTTTACATATAATGTCCAGAGCTTTTAGTAGATGGAATAGGGAAATTCCATCTACTTAACCTTCCTGGAAGTGGGAATTGAGCCCTAAATTCAATTTTTGTATCTGTGTGTCATAGAAAAATACAGATCATTTTCCCTGTTGGCACAGAGCTCCTAAAGCTCTTGGCCATTTCCTGAGTGATAGAAGTGAGCACATGGATAGCTTCAGGATGGGGGCTTGTTGCCAGAAAGACCAAGATTTAAATAGAAACATGGATATTTCAGCTCCCTGCCCCAACTATCTGGGGAGAGAAGAGGAACTAAAGATTAAGTTAATAATCCATTACACTTATGTAATGAAACCTCCATAAAAAAAAAAAAATAAGTGATGAAGTTCAGAGAGTTTTTGTGTTGGTGAATACTTTGAGGTACTGGGGGAAAGAATGGTGTACTGAAGAAGGCATGGATGCTCTGTGCCCCTTCCCCATACCTTGCCTTATGCATCTCTTCCATTATTTGTTCCTGAGTTGTAGATTTTATAATAAACCAGTACAAGTAAGGTAAATGTTTTCCTGAGTTCTGTGAGTCATTCTAGTGAATTATTGGCCCTGAAGTGGAGTCATGGGAACCCCAGAACTTATAGCCAGCTGGGCAGAAATAATATGAATTATTATTATTTTATTATATAATTATTAAATATTTTATTATAATTATATTATTATTTATACGAGTATTATTTCCTGTAGTTGAAGTAGTCTTGTGGGACTGAGCCCTTAGCCTGTGGGGTCTGAGCTAACTCCAGATAGGTCGTGTCAGAACTGAATTGAATTACTGGACACCAGTTGGTGTTGGACAACAGAGAATTGGTCACTATCAGTAGGAAAACTCCTGTAATATCTCTTTGTTTCTTTGATATTACCCAAATATCTACTGAATTCTCTGATTCTTGGCTGTAATTCCTCTGCTTGGTTTCTCTTGTCCAAAACTTACAACTGACAGATGCCTTAAGGGAACTTAAAGTTTCAAAGAACATCAGTTCACCTTTCTTGAGATTCTCTTTTCTCTCTGATCTTGGCCTCCCACACACTGGTTCTCTTCAGAGCTTTCCTTTTTCAAACAGATGTGGGTTTTTCTTGTTTGTTTTATATCTAAGTATATGGTGGAAGCATTTGTCTGCTTCAATCTACTCTAATCAGAGCCAGAAGTGGAAGTCTGAGATAAAAAACATTATAATAATGTCATCTTGTATTTACATAAAAATATTTGCTAATCTGGTTAATTTTATTCAGTTATTCTACAAATATTTGTCTAGTGTCTCCTATGTATAAGGACTCTGCCAGACACCAGCAGTGCAGCAGTTTCTCAAATAGACCCAGTCCTGCCTTTATGGAAATTTAGTTAGGGAACCAAATGTTAAACAAGTTGTGATATAGATAAATATAGAATTATAAGCTGTGATAAATGCTAATAATAATAATGGTTAACTTTGATGGATTTTTTCCATGATCATGCATCTACTTAATAGCCATCTTATAAGTATGACTTTCCTCACCCCTTTAACCTTTAGTGTATCTTAGCCTCCTTGCTCTGTTTTATTTTCTCCATTATTTAACCTATTTTTCTATCTCCCTATATCTATCTATCTATCTATCTATCTATCTATCTATCTATCTATCTATCTATTGTTGGTTGTATGTTTCCCACACTAAAATGAGAATACCTTGAAGAGAAGGACTCCATCTGTTTTTTTTCACTGATATATCTATAGAGCCTCATGCATGATAGGTACTCAACTTTTTAAAATGTTCGATGAATAGCTTTCTACTACACGCTGACAACTTCACTAAGAATTTTTTGTGCACTTAATTTTCATCTACCTTATTGTAGTAGGCTGAATGATGGCAGCCACAGATACCAGGTTCTGAACCTTGGGACCTGCAAATATTATCCTGAAAGGAAAAAGGAATTCTGAAAATGTAATTAAGATTTAAAATGTTGATGTGGGAAGATTATTCTGGATTATCCAAGTGGGCCCTAAATGTAATCATACGTGTCCTTATAAAAGAGAGGCAGAGGGATGTAATATTTTTAAGGAATATTGCATCTGATAAAGGGATTTTTAAATGTGTTTTCAGGTTCTGAGCACTTGAGGTTACCATTACATGACTTTAAGATCAGCAGGATATTACTATAAAGACTTTTATTTAATCTTTTTTCCTATATAGACCAAAGATGAATAGAATTGCTATTAATATTAACGATTTTAAATCTTCATTGCTTAGTTACATAAGCAGAGCCTCATAAAACTTTAAAGTTGAAGAAGTCCTAAGAGAACATTGTTCCAAGATTAGGTTTATCTCTTACTGACAAAATATATTTTGAAAGAGTCATCTATAAAGGATATTGAATATCTTGCTCCCAGAATGAAGGATATTAAAAAGTATGATAGGAATCTATCACTCAATTTGATTGTCTTCATTTTGGTTGACCAGAAATTGAAAACTGAGTTTGCAAATATTGAAAATAACTCTAGTTTTTATACTACATTTATTTAAAACTTATCTTCATAATCTTCAATAAAACTATCTTAGAACATCACTGCAATGAATAAAGAAAAATATTCCCTTAATACACACATGAATATATTTAATACTATTTAATCTCAGGTATAGTTATGAACATGCAAATCAGTCATTAAGCACTTAATGTTAATGACAGAAATATGACTCCTAAATTTAGAAGACATAGTCAAACTTGTTAAAAAACAAGATCACTTCTATATTTGAATTTAGAAAGTAGCCTTAACATTGTAGTAATATTCAAGACGAGCCACTGAACTTTAGGGGAGGAAATGACCCCAGTGATGGTCCAGTTGCAGATCTACTGAGCTTTGAAATAATCTCATCTTCTTTGGAGACATTGAATCTTCGAAGGTTTAAGTGAATTTCCCATAGTTAAATAGGAAGCATATTCACTCATGCATTTATTCATTCTTCACACATTTATTGTGTGTCTAGTGTGTGACTGGAAGTATGTAAGACATTAGATTACACTATTTAAAAATGTTTAAACTTTATTCATTTTTGAGAGACAGAGAGAGACAGAGTGTGAGTAGGGGAAAGGCAGAGATAGAGGAAGACAGAATCTGAAGCAGGCTCCAGGCTCTGAGCTGTCATCACAGAGCCCGGTGCGGGGCTTGAACCCACAATTTGTGAGATCATGACCTGAACAAAGTCAAATGCTTGCTTAACTGACTGAGCCATCCAGGCACCCCCTGGACTACACTACTTAAAAAAGACTTCAAAGAAGTTCATAATCTGATGGCAAAAATGAGACTAGAAACCAAAATCAGAACTACGTTTCTTGGTCTTGGCTTTTTTCGATAACATTTTCACAACTCATTTGTTTGTATCAACAGTTCAGAAGACTTTGTTCCTAGTCTTAGAATTCTAACTTTGGACAAACTGTTTTCAGGTCTTTAAAATCTATAGTTTTAGCCTAAAAATACAGCTTCTTAGACTCTCTTTCTAGACTAATAACAACATTATTCCACATTTTGAATTCAAAGTAGACTCTATAGAAGACTTCACTTTCTTGTGTCTGTTGGCCATCTGTATGTCTTCTTTGGAAAAGTGTCTATTCATGTCTTCTGCTCATTTTTTAAATTGTATTATTTGTTTTTTGGGTGATGAGTTTTATAAGCTCTTTATATATTTTGGATACTAACCCTTTATAGGTATATCATTTGCAAATATCTTCTCCAATTCTGTAGGTTGCCTTTTAGGCTTTTTATTTTATTTTCTTTTATTTTTTAACAAATAGTTTATTGTCAAATTAGTTTCAACATAACATTCAGTGCTCATCCCCACAAGTGTCCTCCTCCATGCTCATCCCCCCCACCCCCCCACATCCATCAGTCCTCAGTTTTTGTCAGCATTCAAGAGTCTCTCAAAGTTTGCCTCTCTCCCTTTCCCCCAACATTTACCCCCTTCTACTCCCCCTTGTTCCTCCGTCAAGTTCCTCCTAATCCTCCTATACGTGCAAACATATGATATTTGTCCTTCTCTGCCTGACTTATTTCGCTCAGCATAACACCCTCAAGGTCCATCCATGTTGCTACACATGGCCAGATTTCATTGTTTCTCATTGCCATGTAGTATTCCATGGTATAGATAAACCACATCTTCTTGATCCATTCATCTGTTGATGGACACTTAGGCTCTTTCCATGTTTTAGCTATTGTGGAGAGTGCTGCTATGAACATTGGGGTACATGTGCTCCTATGCCTCAGCATTTCTGTATCCCTTGGGTAAATTCCTAGCAGTGCTATTGCTGGGTCATAGGGGAGTTCTATTGTTAGTTTCCTGAGGAACCTCCACACTGTTTTCCAGAGGGGCTGTACCAGTTTACATTCCCACCAACAGTGTAGGAGGGTGCCCGTTTCTCCACATCCTCGCCAGCATCTAGAGTTCTCTGATTTGCTCATTTTAGCCACTCTGACTGGCGTGAGGTGGTATCTCAGTGTGGTTTTGATTTGTATTTCCCTGATGAGGAGGGATGCTGAGCATCGTTTCATGTGTCTGTTGGCCATCTGGATGTCCTCTTTGGAGAAGTGTCTGTTCATGTCTTCTGCCCATTTCTTCACTGGGTTGTTTGTTTTTCGGGCGTGTAGTTTGGTGAGTTCCTTATAGATTCTGGATATTAACCCTTTATCTGATATGTCATTTGCAACTATCTTTTCCCATTCCGTTGGTTGCCTATTAATTTTCTGGGTTGTTTCCTTGGCTGTGCAGAAGCTTTTAATCTTGATGAGGTCCCAACAGTTTATTTTTGCTCTTGATTCCCTTGCTTTTGGGGATGTGTCAAGTAAGAAGTTGCTGCGGTGGAGGTCAAGGAGGTTGTTTCCTGCTTTCTCCTCTAGGGTGTTGATAGTTTCCTGTCTCACGTTCAGGTCCTTTATCCATTTTGAGTTGATTTTTGTGCATGGTGTGAGAAAATGATCTAGTTTCATTCTTCTGCATGTTGCTGTCCAGTTCTCCCAACACCATCTGTTAAAAAGGCTGTCTTTTTTCCATTGGATATTCTTTCCTGCTTTGTCAAAGATCAGTTGGCTGTATACTTTTGGGTCCACTTCTGAGTTCTCAATTCTGTTCCATTGGTCTATGTGTCTGTTTTTGTGCCAATACCATACTGTCTTGAGGATGACAGCTTTGTAGTAGAGGCTGAAGTCTGGGATGGTGATACCTCCCGTTTTGGTTTTATTTTTCAGTATTACTTTGGCTATTCGGGGTCTTTTGTGGTTCCATACAAATTTTTGGATAGTTTGTTCTAGTTTTGAGAAGTATGCTGGTGCAATTTTGATTGGAATTGCATTGAATGTGTAGAGTGCTTTAGGTAGTAATGACATCTTAACTATATTTATTCTTCCTATCCATGAGCATGGAATGTTTTTCCATTTCTTTGTGTCTTCTTCAATTTCCTTCATAAGTTTTCTATAGTTTTCATCATACAGATCTCTTGTATCCTTGGTTAGGTTTATTCCGAGGTATTTTATGGTTTTTTGTGCAATTGTGAATGGGATCAGTTTCTTGATTTCTCTTTCTGTTGCTTCATTATTGGTGTATAAAAATGCAACCGATTTCTGTACGTTGATTTTGTACCCTGCAACTTGGCTGAATTCTTGGATCAGTTCTAGTAGGCTTCTGGTGGAGTCTGTCGGGTTTTCTATGTAGAGTATCATGTCATCTGCGAAGAGTGAAAGTTTGACTTCCTCTTTGCCAATTCTGATGCCTTTGATTTCCTTTTGTTGTCTGATGGCTGATGCTAGGACTTCCAGCACTATGTTAAACAACAGTGGTGAGAGTGGACATCCCTGTCGTGTTCCTGATCTCAGGGGGAAAGCTCTCAGTTTTTCCCCGTTGAGGATGATGTTAGCTGAAGGCTTCTCATAGATGGCTTTGATGATGTTTAAGTAGGTTCCTTCTATCCCAACTTTCTCGAGAGTCTTTATTAAGAAGGGATGCTGTATTTTGTCAAATGCTTTTTCTGCATCTATTGACAGGATCATATGGTTTTTATCTTTTCTTTTATTGATATGATGGATCACATTGATTGATTTGCGAATGTTGAACCAGCCCTGTAACCCAGGAATGAATCCCACTTGATCTTGGTGGATGATTCTTTTGATATGCTGCTGGATTCGATTTGCAAGGATCTTGTTGAGAATTTTTGCATCCGTATTCATCAAGGATATTGGCCTATAGTTCTCTTTTTTTGTTGGATCTCTGTCTGGCTTGGGAATCAGAGTGATGCTGGCTTCATAAAATGAGTCCGGGAGTTTTCCTTCGACTTCTATTTTTTGGAATAGCTTGAGAAGAATTGGGATTAATTCTGTTTTAAATGTCTGGTAGAATTCCCCAGGGAAACCATCAGGTCCAGGGCTCTTATTTGTTGGGAGATTTTTGATCACTGATTCGATTTCTTCACTCGTTATGGGTCTGTTCAGGTTTTCTATTTCTTCCCGTGTGAATTTTGGTAGTGAGTGTGTGTTTAGGAATTTGTCCATTTCTTCTAAGTTGTCCAATTTGTTGGCATATAATTTTTCATAGTATTCCCTGATAATTGCTTGTATTTCTGAGGGGTTGGTTGTAATAAGTCCATTTTCATTCATAATTTTGTCTATTTGGGTGCTCTCTCTTTTCTTTTTGATAAGCCTGGCTAGAGGTTTGTCAATTTTGTTTACTTTTTCAAAAAACCAACTCTTGGTTTCATTGATCTGTTCAATTGTTTCTTTGGTCTCTATGTTGTTTATTTCTGCTCTAATTTTTACTATTTCTCTTCTTCTACTGGGTTTAGGGCGTTCTTGTTGCTCTGCCTCTAGCTCCTTTAGGTGAGCTGTTAGATTTTGGACTTGTGCTTTTTCTAATCTCTTGAAATAGGCCTGGAGAGCAATGTACTTTCCTCTTAGGACTGCCTTGGCCGCATCCCATAGATTTTGAATTGTTGTGTTTTCATTTTCATTTGTTTCCATATATTTTTTAATTTCCTCTCTAATTGCCTGATTGGCCCATTCATTCTTTAGAAGGGTGTTCTTTAACCTCCATGTTTTTGGCGGTTTTCCAGACTTCTTCCTGTAATTGATTTCAAGTTTCAAAGCATTGTGATCTGACAGTGTGCATGGTATGATCTCTATTCTTTTATATTTATTGAGGGCTGCTTTATGTCCCAGTATGTGATCTATCTTGGAGAATGTGCCATGCGCACTTGAGAAGAAAGTAAATTCCCTGGCCTCAGGATGTAAAGTTCTAAATATATCCGTCAGATCCATCTGGTCCAATGTGTCTTTCAAGTCCATTATTTCTTTAGTGATTTTCTGTCTGGTTGACCTATCCATTGCTGTAAGCGGAGTATTAAAGTCCCCTGCTATTAGCACATTCTTATCTATAAGCTTGTTTCTGTTTGTGATTAATTGTTTTAGATATTTAGGTGCTCCCATATTCGGTGCGTAGACATTTATGATTGTTAGTTCTTCCTGATGGATGGACCCTGTAATTATTATGTAGTGCCCTTCTTCATCTCTTGTGATTGTCTTTAATTTAAAGTCCAGTTTGTCTGATATAAGTATCGCTACTCCGGCTTTCTTTTGATTTCCTGTAGCATGATATATATTTCTCCATCCCCTTACTTTTAATCTGAAGGTATCTTCCCGTCTAAAATGAGTTTCTTGTAGACAGCATATTGATGGATTTTGTTTTTTAATCCATTCTGCTACCCTATGTCTTTTGATTGGAGCATTCAGCCCATTTACATTCAGTGTTATTATTGAAATATGTGGGTTTAGAGTCTTTGTATCTTTTGTAGGGTTCATGTTTGTGGTGGTGTCTCTGGTATCTTTGTTCCTTGCAACCTTTCCTTCAGAGCATCCCCCTCAGGATTTCTTGTAGGGCTGGCTTCGTGGTGACAAATTCTTTCAATTTCTGTTTATTTGGAAAGGTTTTTATCTCTCCTTCTATTTTGAATGACAGGCTTGCTGGATAGAGGATTCTTGGCTGCATATTTTTACTGTTCATCACATTGAAGATTTCCTGCCATTCCTTTCTAGCCTGCCAAGTTTCAGTAGATAGGTCTGTCACCACTCTGATAGGTTTCCCTTTGTATGTTAGGGCCCTTTTCTCCCTAGCTGCTTTCAAAATTCTCTCTTTGTCCTTGTATTTGGCCATTTTCACTATGATATGTCGTGCAGAAGATCGATTCAGGTTACGTCTGAGGGGAGTCCTCTGAGCCTCTTGTACTTCCACATTTACTTCCTTCCCCAGGTCGGGGAAGTTCTCTGCTATAATTTGTTCCAGGACTCCTTCAGCACCTTTCCCTCTCTCTTCCTCTTCTGGGATTCCTATGATACGGATATTGTTGCGTTTGACCGTATCGCTGAGCTCTCGAATTCTTCTTTCCTGTTCCTGGATCAGTTTGTCTCTTTTTTTGTCAGCTTCTTGTTTTTCTATAATGGTGTCTTCTAAATCACTTATTCTCCTTTCTGCCTCTTCAATCCGTGCATTGGAGGCCTCTAATTTATTATGGATCTCATTTATCGCATTTTTTAATTCTTCATGCCTATTTTTATTTTCCATTCTGTCTGTAGCCATAGTTTCTTTGATGTCCCCTATGTTTTTTTCAAGCCCAGCTATTAATTTTACCATTATTATTCTAAAATCTTGTTCAGTGATGCTGCTGATATCTGTTTTGAGCAGTTCATTAGCTGTCATTTCTTCTTGGAGTTTCTTTGGAGGAGAGGTCTTTCGTTTCGTCATTTTAGTTAGCTTTCCGGCTCTTGTTGGTTTTAAAGACCTATTATTCTCTCTGTTTCTATGAGCACTGCTATATCCAAGAAGGCTCTTTGACTTTCCAGGGCCTACCCTTTCAGAGAGTGTTTTTTGAATGGTATCCCCTGGTCTCTCTTGTTGGGACCTTGGTTATTTTATTTTCCTATTCGTAGTGATATTTGGGACTCTCCACCTTGTGCACTCTAGCTTGTTTCTTGAGGTAGCCCTGGAAAAGAAAACAGACAGACAAACACACAGGGAGCAGGAGCACACAAACGCACAGGCTAATTCAACTAACATGCAAAGCGAGAGGGAAAACGAAAAAGTTAAGAGAAAAGATGGAGGAGGGAGGGCGAATAATAGGGAGTATAAAATACATAAAAGGGTCAAAAAGGGGAAAAGAAAAGGAAAAAAGAAGAAAACCGATGGACAAAGAACGGTTTAAAGCATATACCTGGATTTCCCAGCTACAGTTAAATAGCCATGTGTATGCAGTGTTGGTTGAAGAGCATAGAGAAAGAGAGAGAAGGCGGGACGGGATGAGGCAAAATTGGAAAAGAATGAACAGGCAGAAAGGATAAGAAGCTTTTTTCAAACAGGTAAAGGGTAGAATATGGTTGGATAGGTGAGAGAAGGATGCTGGAATTATCCAGAGAAACTATATAGTCTAATTACTCCTGAGAGAAAGAGCTGAAAATGTCAGTAGGTGTAGTATTTACATTTACAGAATGGACTCGTGATTGTTTAAGGAAGCTGGCGACCAGAGTTAATTAGGTCAGTGTCCTGGGGAAAAAAGAGAGAAAAGAGAAAGAAGAAGAAAAAAAGAAAGAGGAAAAAAACGAAAAAAAAGAAAGAAAAAAAGGAAAAAACAAAAAAAGGAAAAAAAAGGGAAAAAAAAGGGAGGCGGGCACCTCTCAGGCAGGGATGGGCGTGGCGTGATCCAGTGCCTCAGGTGGGAGCTCTGCCTTAGGGGTGTGGGGAGGAGAGTGACGGTGTTCCAGTCCCTCTTGAAGCAAGCGCTGCACATCGCTTTTTTGGGCGTGTAAACTCCCCGTACCGGGGGTGCAGCCGAAGTTGGTTGCACTCTTCAACCCAGGCCAGTTCCAGTCTCCAAATCCCCGTCCGCGCGCCCCGCTGAAGTTGCCTTAGACACAGCATCCCAGGCAACCCCCTAGGGCAATTCCAGGCCCCCTGCCGAGCTCTGGGGGAGGAGTCAGAATCGCTGCTTCCTTCTCTGGGTCAGGCTGGCGCGCAGGGGCGGGGGCTTGCCTGCCGGGTGCTCTGAGCCCGACCCCGCTGGAGTGTGGAAAACCGGGTCCCTCTATGGCTCGTCACCAGAGACATGAACTCACAGGCTAATTTCCCAGTTTTTAGTTCCTTGCCTTCCCTCTCGAGTCCCAGCCAGCCAGGAGCTCGGACGCCCGGTGTCTGCGCGGCTCTTTCAGGGGCCCCAGCCGCCCGGGAGCTACAATGGCAGCAGGCGCGCCACCACTCTGAAGTCCAGCTGCCAGGAGCAGCACAAAGCAGCAGTTTGTGTGCTCAGCCCCCCCCCAGGACCAGTTGGCGCGAGGGGACCTGGTGTGCAGGTATTTGTCAAATACGGTTCTTTCTATGCACCGAGAGGAGGTTTTTTTCCCCCCCGAGCGGAGGTTTTTCTGTTTCGGACTCTCTCCTTTTCCCCTCTCACTCCCCGTAGAGGGTAGAGGGGGATCGCCTCCCACCCTGGAGTCTCCGATCCCGGCCCGATTTTATCTTCCCCAGTTCGCACTCACGTTAGAAGACTCTCTCAGTGGATTCTGCGTCATTTTTCTCCCAATCTCTCAGGTTTTGTAAGGTTTCCAATGGCTTCAGATCTATTCTGTGTGATGTATGGGCGCGAGTGCAAGTACGGAGCTCCTTACTTCTCCGCCATCTTGCCCTCTCCTCTAGGCTTTTTATTTTAATGAAATCCCAACTTTCTTTTTTTTCTTTTTTTTTTTTGCTTTTGTTTCCCTTGCTTCAGGAGACATATCTAGTAAGAAGTTGCTACGGCTGATGTCAAAGAGGTTACTGCCTGGGTTCTCCTCTAGGATTTTAATGGCTTTCTCTCTCACATTTAGGAATTTTAAACTTATTTTTGTGTATGGTAGAAGAAAGTGCTCTAGTTTCATTCTTTTGCATGTTGACCAGTTTCCCCAACACCATTGTTTGAAGAGACTGTCTTTTTTCCATTGGATATTCTTTCCTGCTTTGTCAAAGATTAATTGACCATATAGTTGTTGCTTCATTTCTAGGTTTTCTGTTTTGTTCTTTAGACCTATGTGTCTGTTTTTGTGTCAGTACCATACTGTTTTGATGACTATAGCTTCATAATATAGCTTAACATCTGGAATTGTGATGCCTCCAGCTTTGCCTTTCTTTTTAAAGGTTGCTTTGGCTATCCAGGGTCTTTTGTGGCTCCATACAAATTTTCAAAAAGTTCCATACAAATTGTTTGCTCTAGGTCTGTGAAAAATGCTGGTGGTATTTTGATAGGGTTTGTATTAAATGTATAGATGGCTTTGGGTAGTATAGACATTTTAACAATGTTTGTTCTTCCAATCCATGAGCATGAAATGTTTTCCATTTCTTTGTGTCATCTTCAATTTCTTTCATCAGTGTTTTATAGTTTTGGGAGTACAGATCTTTTATCTCTTTAGTCAAATTTATTCCTATGTATCTTCTGGTTGCAATTATAAATGGGATTGGTTCCTTGATTTCTCTTTCTGCTGCTTCATTATTTGTGTATAGAAATATAACAGATTTCTGTAAGTTGATTTTGTATCCTATGACTTCCTGAATTCATGTGTCAGTTCTAGCAATTTTCTGGTTGAATCCTTCAGGTTTTCATGATATATAGTATCATGTTATCTGCAAATAGCTAAAGTTTTACTTCTTCCTTGCTGATTTGGATGCCTTTTATTTTGTTGTTGTAGTCTGATTTCTGTGGCTAGAACTTCCAATAACATCACTCTTCGTCAGGGAAATACAAATAAAAACTACAAGTAGATATCACCTCATACCTTCCAGATTGGCTAAAATTAACAACACAAGAAACAACAGGCAGTGGCAAGAAAAAAGAGAAACCCTCTTGCATTGTTGGTGGGGATGAGAACTGATATAGCCACTCTTGAAAACAGTATGGAGATTCCTCGAAAAGTTAAAAATAGCACTACCTTATGATCCAAAAATTGCACTACTAGATGTTTACTCAAGTGATACAAAAATACTAATTCAAAGTATATGTGCACCCTAATGTTTATAGTAGCATTATCTACAATAGCCAGATTATGAAAAGAGCCCAAATGTCCATCAACTGATGAATGGATAAAGAAGATGTGGCATACATATACAATGGAATATAACTGAATCATAATAAAGAACAAAATCTTGGCATTTGCAACAACATCAGTGGAGCTAGAGAGCATTATGCTAAGAAAAATAAATCAGTTAGAGAAAGACAAATACCATATGATTTAACTCTTATGTGGAATTTAAGAAATGAAACAAATGAACATGGGGGGAAAAGATACGGGCAAACCATATAACATACTCTTAACTATAAAGAACAAACTGAGGGTTGCTAGAGGGGAGTGGGGTGGGAGAATGGGTTAAATGGGTGATGGGGATTAAGGAGGGCACATGTTGTGATGAGCACTGGGTCTCATATGTAAGAACTGGATCACTAAATTATAAATCTGAAACAAATATTACACTGTATGTTAACTAACTGCAATTTAAATAAAAACTTTAAAAAAAAATTTCACTTTCAACAAGTTGAAGTTGTAAAACTCAAGATCCCATGGCTGCTCACTGCCTATTTATATTTGAATACCAACCATATTTCATTTTATTAATATTACCTAGAATTATAAATGTATTCAACTTATATTTCAGTTAATCAATAGATCTAACTTTTTAAAAATATTTTTATTTATTTCTAGGAGAGAAAGAGAGAGACAGCGTGAGCAGGGGAGGGTCAGAGAGAGAGGGAGACACAGACTCTGAAACAGCCTCCAGGCTCTGAGCTGGCAGTCAGCACAGAGCCCAATGCGGGGCTCGAACCCACGAACCGCCAGATCATGAACTAAGCGAAAGTTGGACGCTTAACCGACTAAACCACCCAGGCGCCCCGGTTAATCAATAAATCTAATAAACCAGCCACCCAACAAATATTCACCATGCACAAGCTATTTCACCAAGCGATTTAAAGTCTTGAAATGTGCCTCTGATGTATGCCTCTATCTGGGGGGAAAAATGAGGTTTCAAACCTCAAAGGGATACTTCTCATTACCTTGGATCAAATAATCTTTTACCAAAAAGAAAGGGCAGAAAATGCCATCTGCCTTAAGTAAATAACTTTAAAGAAGGTTTAAAAATTTTCCAAAAGAGCAAAGCTATGGAGTGCTAAGCTCTTCAAAGCCATAAATGCTCATTTCTGTGATGCAATATTAATAAAGTACAAACATTTTCATGTCTGAAATCAGGGCAGATTTCTGAGCGGCTTTGAAGGGGTGATAATTAAGTATTTGTTTTTCAATTAATCTAATTTTATTCAAAACTATAATGTTATGAGCACAATGGCAGTACTTTGGTACTAAAACGAGAACAACACTAAGTAGTTTTTGCCCTGTTTTTCTTAATTCTCTAGCTACATATTTTTGTGTTTTACTTTTTCTGGGCCTTAGAGCAGGATGAATTTTCTGACTGTAAATTGGAGATAAAGGTAAATACCTTAATGAGAACAAAATGTCCATTCACCTTGATGAGAGCAAAATGGCCATTCAATACACTAAGAATTCTAAGCAAGTCAAACTCAAGGAATAGGTCTTGAATTTGATGAAAAGCATTTATGATAGCATAGGTTTATGGTTAATTATACTTTTAAGATTGAGCATAATAACTAGACGTGTGAAGTAAATATAATCTTAGAGATTTGACAATATATGAAATTGAGTAGTCTCATTTTAGAGCCATTAGATAAAAAATATCACAAATGCAAGTAAAAGAGATACTAAAAAATACCGAAATCTGGTCTATATTATTTTAAGCTTTTGAATATCTCTTTTTGTAAAGTCACAAGCATACTCCTTAACTTCTTTGCTCTATGGCTTAAAAAAGGGAAAAAAGTACCTTTTTACGTGATTTACATTGCATGTATGATAATTTAAAAACACTTTTTTCCTTCTGTTTCAGATATCTAAATGGTTCATTTTCATTTCTAAAATAACAATCCCATGTTTTTTCTTCTAATTATGTAGCCTCCTTGAAATTGTGTTAATTCGTTGATGCATTGATTGGTTCCTCCTTACTTCAGTTCTTTCAACAGATATTTGCCCCAGTCACTAAAGGGCAAATAAAGTAGTTCACTATAAGAACTACTTAAGATTCTGGATCCTGCCTTTCCCTCTATCCTCCATTCTTTCCATAGTCTATCACTGTCTAGCTTCTTCCCTGCTGTTAGTCTTATTACATATGTCACATATGTTAGCCTCATATTATCTTCTGATAATCCATCTGAGATCCTTCTAAAATGCATATCTGGCTGAGCACTCTAGGCTCTTCTACCTCTCTCATTCTCTGCCTGGCACTTTGCTTCTCATATGTGGCTCCACACAAGCACACACACCCTTTTCATCCTTCCAATCCCTTGCTTTAGCTTATAGCCTTTGTTCTACTCCTAAAACCCTTCACATTTTCCCTTTCCTGGGTCACTTTAACATGTCCTGCACCCCACCCCCACCCCCCAGGGAAGTGCCTCTTCTCTTGGTTGCCCCAGATTTCTTTTTCTTTTTTCTATTGTATTAGACTGAAAGTATCATTTCTATGTTTTTGTCTATTCTTGTCTCACTTTACCCTTATTTTCTCTGCAATCTTAATCAGTCCCAAGGCTCTAAATACAGTCCTTAATTCAGTGATCCTATTTGACAGCCAGGGCCTAGGTCTCTCATCTGAGCTTTCCCAGTGATTTCTGTAATCACAATTATATGTAGCAGGTATTCCTGACATTCTTTACTCAGTTATGGTCAAAAAGAGAGACAAGTTATTCATATATATTCACAGACATATTAGTAGCTGACTCTAAGGACTGGTAACCTTAGATCTGTGATGTCTGCTGCCTGTGATGCAGACATCCTGGGGCTGGCTTGCCCTTGTTGCCCAGTGGATCATTGGTAGGTGGCTCAGTTTACGTCAAAGAAGCTTGGAGTATGGTTTGCTCCTCTTACCCCACCATGCTGGAGGACCTATGTGTGTGTGGAGAGGGAGGGAGGGATATGGTGTGATTTGAGGGGCAGCAGGTGATTTGAGACATGCTTTAACTTTGGTTTCCATTAGTAACTTAAAACTCCATGATCTTCCAACTTTGGCTCAGGGAAGAGGGAAGAGTTTGAAGACAGTGATCATCAATGTACCATTCACCACTTTATATGATCCTACTCACCCTTCAGTCGGATAGGGACACATTTGTAGAACTCACTCAGCAAACTTCAGCTAATGAACTATAGAACTTTCCCCTTTGCTCAAATAACTCCATACTTTGGAGTCATATGAAGAGAAAGATGAGCAAGCAGCAAACATGCCAGTCTTAGATTGCCCCCGCCCCCACTCTTTCTCATCCTGCATTCCCTTTTACCACAGGACTTTTGTAAATACTATACCTGCTGCCTCATATTTTCTTCTTAAACTTACCACATTCCATCTTCTTAGCCCTACTTATCCTTCAGTTTCTAATTTAAAAACTACTTCTTGGGTCAAGTTGTCCCCCCTTTCTTTTACATGGTTTTACAACTACTCAAGTGACATTTCCTCATCTACATAACAATTGTAATACCTTTGTGTGCTATTCGAAAGTCTGTCTCCTACACTTATCCTTTACCTTAGTACTTGAGAATTTCTAACAATATAAAGGACACCAGTAGCTAAAACCAGTCATATACATATGAATTCTTATGAATATACATATTCAAAAGAATAAAATGACCTTCCTGTTTGCTCATAACTGAGTCAAGAATTTCAATAATACATGCTACATATAATTTTGAGGGTGGGGACAAATTTATGCTAATCATTGAATATTGATGACGTTGGCATTTAGTAGATACCCAGTAAGTACATTCTAGTGAATAAAATAAGTGACTATTAGCATTAAGAAATTTCGACTAAAAGTGGGATGGATACATAGCCGCTTCATTATCACGAAACAGAAATTCACATGAAAAAGCTCTGTGGATCAAGTTTACTGCAGCTACAGAGAGCGGTTTCTTTTAGCTCAGAAGAAAATGCAGTTGCAGTGAAGTCCATCATTGAAACTCTTAATGAATTATGTTTTGGAGATTAGATAAGAAGAGAATAAGCCTCAAAGAGCAGAATGAAAAATAACAATCATATGCCCTAGTAAAAACTCACTACATATATGTTTTCTAAGTGGCTTTAGTCACAGTTTCCATTGTGGCTTTTATTTTCACTATAAGACAGTCCAGATGTTTGGAACAATGCCAAATTTTTTGTAACAATGAAGTCAGAAACTGCCAACATGGAGACATTTGAGTAATGAACTGTAGGCTCTAACCTGAGCTTATTCAGAATCTATTGTAAAACTTTGTAAAAAATATATCTCTAAATGGACTATCAATAGCAAAAGAGAATACTTAAAAGAGAGAGAGAAAGAATACTTCAAAGTCTCTTAATTACTAAACTCATGCATTCAGATTAACTCTTTATCTTAGAACAAACACATCTGTCATCCTATTCTCCTGTATCCATTGCAATCAGTGCCAGTGTAAAACATCCACAAATCTGCTCATTCTGACCTTATTACTCTTGGGAACATTGCCATTTCATTTTAACTCTGTCCTGAACGCACTGAATTGCAACAAGATGTCTGGGTGCTGGGCTTTGAGTTAAGAAGTCTGTCATTCTCTTCCCATCCTGTCTCTCAGCCTGACTTCTGACAAGACTGCACCTCAGCCCTACTATCAAAGACTTTGTTCCCTTAAAGACATAAAAGATGGTTATACATTTTTATTTTACTTTTTAAAACATTTTAATGCTTATTTATTTTTGAGAATGAGCGAGATATAGCATGAGTTGGGGAGTGGCAGAGAGAGAGAGAGACAGAATCTGAAGCAGGCTCCAGGCTCTGAGCTGTCAGCACAGAGCCCATTGAGGGGCTTGAACTCATGAGCCGTGAGATCATGACTTGAGCCAAAGTCAAGCGCTTAACCAACTGAGCCACCCAGGGGCCCCACACATTTTAAAAATATTTTTTTCAATGAGTATTTAACTGAAACTGGAGATATTGAGATTATTTCTTCTTGTCCTTAGATTATTAATCTCTAAATAGGCACTGAGTATATTCTAAAATCATACTAAACTCCTCTTGGCTGTTTCTTTTCTACATGAATGAATCTAGTTCTTCTCCAGTGCTTTGATGATTTTCAGGTGTCAGTACCTGCAGTTACTGGACCGAACCAGTATTTTTTTTAAACATCTGTTGGTACACAGAATTTGTCCTTTTGGAAGAATGTGGATTAGGGCTGGACATTATGTGAACAGGTTGAATCAGTAGAAACCTCTGAAGATGAAGCAGCTGAATACATGAACAGATAGTAGAGGCTTTTAACCTGCCAGAGCTCCCCCTGGTAAACACAAGTAGAGCAGCTGCCTTCTCACTTTCCTTCTTTCCCCCTCATAGCCCTCCCAATTGGGAGGTAAAAGGTGATATCTACTTGGGTAGTATGGTCTTTCCTCCCCCTCCTGGGAAATCCAGGTTTCTCTTCCTTACCTCCTTTGGCTCTATTAGTGTGTGCACAGTCACACTCTCTCACTTACACAAATATACACATGCACACGCACATAACATAGTAGACCTTAGAAAACAAAAAGACTAGAGAAAGCAGTTCTCACCTACCAACTGGAGCAACTAGGATCCAATATAATTTTCTGAGCATGGAAGTAATATTAATTTTAAGTGTTTTCAGCATGTCTGTACAGCACTAAAAGCTGCACTGTACTTGTCAGATTAATTTATCAACTTTAGATTAGGCAGAGTTTATTGATGTCTTGGTATGTGGTGGGGAGAAATGGGAACAGTGTGATTTATCAGGAAGAGGCTGCAGTGAACCAGGCATGAATGAATAAGGGTCTTTCCTGACTGATAAGATGCAGAGATGAATGGAAATGGAAGGACAGGAAGAGGCAGAGCTGTTTCTAAGTTTGGAAAAAAGAAGGGAAGGTGATTCATGGGGTAGAGGCTCAAAGGCGACATTTGTTTTGAGGTATGTTAGTTTATGATAACACTGGCCTATCCAAGTGAAAATGCATGGGCAGCTAAAGATGGATAACTGAAACTTGGGAGAGGGGAGGGAGAGGCATGAGAGCTTGAAGTACAGAGCTGCGGAATATTTTTTCATCAATTTCCGCATTTTATTCAGTTCAAGGCCTTATTGCCTTTTTTTAATTCTTACCTTTCCATCATCAGTTAAATAGAAAGTATTTGAAACTTTCTTTGCTCTAGTACTAATTATACCTTACTTGAACTATCACAATACACTGAAAGTTCTGTCTTTAATTTGTCCTTTAACTTGCTCCAGTACATCATATATGACTTTGCACACCTTGCTTTTCTAAACAACTCTGCACAAATAGTGTTTGGCTCTTTCTTGCCTTCAAACTCCAACCCAGACTTCTCCTAGCCTGGCTTTTCAGTTCTAATACACTACTCCTTATTCTCCTTCATGAACCCTGTGCTGTAGCAAATTGATCTCAATACTGACCATCACACATACTTGGTGCATTCCCATCTTCCTGCATTGCAGTGCTGATCCTGAATACCTTTCCTCAGTATCTTGAATTAAATTATCTTGCTAATTTTCCTTATCTCCCTTTAAGTTGCTTGAAGACAAGAACGATGTCTGAAAGAATTTTTATATTTTTTTATCAGAATTTCTGATATTTTGTTTTGCACATAGCACACTATAATTATTACAATAAATATGTTTTCTCATTTTGTTACATTTGTAGTTTTTTAGTTAGCATTCTCTGGTTGCAAGGTAGACAAAAGGACTCAACTTATGCTTAAAAAGAGGATTTGTTAGAAACCTATGATGTAACTCACAATAGTGAAGGAAAAGTTGAAGAACCATCTCTCAAAAAGCAAAGAAAACAGGTTGTCCCAGGTATATAGGTGTATAGGAATTAAGGGAAAATCTTAGAGTGTAAAATTTTTTTCCTTACTGTTCCTGGCTCTGTGTGTAACCTCAGCAATTATTCCCCCAAAGTTGAGAAATAATCCCTTTTACCTTCTTGCTACCAAGTCTACAAACTTGTGACCATATGTCTTCCATTTCTATTCCCCTCCTGTGAAATTAGAAGAGAATTCCTCCTCTTGTATGGATTCTTCTTTCCACCTGGCCTCTGGTTCTGTCTCGTTTCATAACCTAACTTCATTACTTACACAATCTCTTTTCTTTTGTCAATTTCTTTGCCCCTTACTTTTTGAAGTGAGGAGTTAGATGGCTACAAGCCTCTTTCTTAAAAACAGCATTGTAAATGCAAATAAACAGCCAACCATTCATTTATTCCAACTCTTCATCCCTTCTAACCCCTCTAGCCCCTCCTCTAGGTCTCTCTTCTCATTTATAGCTAAACATATTGAAATAACTGTCTACATTACTTTCCTGATTATTCTCGTTTCTCATAAATTCCTCCATCCACAATCTGACTTTCCCTCATAGTACTCTAATGAAAATGCTCTTGAATATATTACAAAACAAAACAAAATACACACACACACACACACACACACACACACACACACACAAGAGTGGTGACATTCCATGGGCATGCTTCCATTCTCATTTGGTTTAACCTCTACTCAACATTTGACACTGGAGAGTGTCATCTTTTCTTGGCTTATGTAGCACCTTACACTTGGCTTATGTAAGCACTTATGGCTTACTTTTTTGGTGCTTCTACTACCTCACAGATTTCCTCATCCTTCCTCCCTCCCTTCCTTCCTTCCTCCCTCCCTTCCTCCCTTCCTTCCTCCCTTCCTTCCTTTCTATTTTCTATCCTTTCTGCTTTCCCTCCATCTTTCTTTCCTCTTTCTCTCTTTCTCCCCCTCCCCTCCCTTCCTTCTTTTTTCTCTTTCTTAAATTTTATTTTATTTTTGTCTGTTCCTAAAGTGTTACTCTCTGCTTGAGTTTCTCTTTTGGATTTTGTTCTCTTTGGATAGTATACAAACTTGTATGTCTTTTGTCTGGTCCCATAAAGTTTCTCCAAAGATAAACCTTCTAGTGATCTGCCATGTGTGCGTGTGTGCATGCATATGTGTGTGCATGCATGTGTGAGTGTGCATATATATGTATTGGTAGTAGGCTTAACTCTCTATATTCTTCAATTCAGGCAAAGGAGGGCGCCTTGGTGGCTCAGTCGGTTAAGCGTCCAACTTTGGCTCAGGTCATGATTTCACGGTTTGTGGGTTCGAGCCCCCCATAGGGCTCTGTGCTGTCAGCTAACTCAGAGCCTGGAGCTTGTTTCAGATTCTGTGTCTCCCTCTCTCTCTGACCCTCCTTTGCTCATGCTGTCTCTCTCTCTCAGAAATAAATAAAACATTAAAAAAATTAATTCAGGCAAAGGAACTGGAGAAGATGGAGGAAGGACTTACTACTCAGCCTGCTACTATTCAGTTAATCCCCCTATTCTCAGTGTGGCTCTTCATCCTCACCCTTTGCAAGATCTGGTATACCCAAATCCACATCTTTTCCTAATAGTATGTCTCAGGAATAAATCTACCTTTGTAAGGGGTGAGGGGAGAGAACTCTTGCCTGAGTGCTTTGGTTGAAGTTGGGTTTCTAATAACCTTTAAAAGGAGACTGTCTGGCCAATATTTTAAAAATGACATTAGCTCTATTCTTGAAGTCACTCATTATGATGAGAAATTAGATTTTAGAAATTTGGAAAAACAAAAGATTAT
Organism: Hyaena hyaena; assembly: GCF_003009895.1. Lineage (NCBI taxonomy): Eukaryota > Metazoa > Chordata > Mammalia > Carnivora > Hyaenidae > Hyaena > Hyaena hyaena. The sequence continues at coordinate 731,639 of NW_024081340.1, forward strand.
CTCATGAACTAATTAGTGACTATGTAAAAGAGAAGATTTGGAGTCTTTTTTATTTAATTGTTTGATGCCTGGGAATAGTTACCAAAGAAATTGCCATATTATTATGAAGCTATTTTAGAATATATGGAGTTCATTTGCTATATTAGATATTAAATTATTTGGCTTATTAGCCTTAACAAAATTGCCCTAAAAACAGTCATGCCTTCAAACTACGGCTTTGAAGACAGCATTTTGGCAATATTTTTGTGTATTAACTGAAAAAATTTTCTCAAGATTTGTATTTCCAATTTCTACATTTCACTTAATAGCTGTGTTTTCCCCTCCCTCCCTGATGTTTCCTGTCCTCCATTCTCTGAGTCAATCCTTTCTCCATTACTTACAGAAAAATAATTGCATTTTAATCAAAATTGTACTTTTCAGAAGGTTGCCAGCTGCGGACCATTAATAACACCACACTGTAAGACTTTAAATTGGTCTCCTTTCATATGAAAGACATATGTGCCTTGGAGTCCTTGTAAATGTTACCTATTTGTTTCTCACCTTTGATCAATGAGATATATCCCAAAGTTTGCTAGTGTAAGATAGTGTCCTTAATTAAAACACAGCTGTACCTAAAGAAAATGGAAAGAAAAACAGAGCTTATTCTCAATGAATATTCAGCAGCAGTAAGGTATTTTCATTTAAAACATATTACTTGATTTTATAGATAAGAAAACTTATCATTGTGGGTTTTTTAATGTAAATGGGGCTCCTAAATTGTAAAATGCATTTGCCATCCTTCTCCTGCACTTGTTCTTCTCCTTATCTATTCACATTGATGTGAGGATTGGTTGTTATGTTTCAGTTGCTTGGATAGGAGCACTAGTTATTTGAGCAGTGATGCCTATTCAATTCAACTTAAGTTCAAGTCAAGACTGCCTGCTGTTCTCCAGGCATAGTGCTAGGTGCATGGGATGGTGAATGGTGATTAAGGCACTGAAAGTCTCTGCCATAACTCTCTAGATAGGGCTTAAAAATAAACAGGTAAACAAAGAAATTAGCATGTTTATTATGGATTGTGTTACTTTTTATCAATGAAGCAGATGTCAAGACAATCCACTTTGGATTGGAAGGTTAGGTGATTTTTTTTTCTGAAGAGAGGACATTGGAGCAGAAAAACTTGAAGACTGATAAAAAGCCAGCCAAACAAAGAACTGGGGAAAAAGGATTCCAGGCAAAGAGAACAATCTTTACATGGAGGGCAAGTGTTCAGAAGAGTCAATAAGAAAAATCAAGGCCAGTAGGACGGAAGCACCACAAGCATGAAGGGAAAAGAGATAAGATTGGAAAGGAATAGGGGCCAGGGTTACAGGAACTCACAGGTTATGGGAGGGAATTCTGTACTGTATTTTAGGATCAGTATTCATTGGTATATTTACATTATTGCATTCAACCAAATTAACTGATTAGGCTAAGATAAACATAAAAGAGTTTTAGTTTAAAAGGAAAAAAGTTAACTAGGATAACAGCAACAACAAATCCCTACTAAATCATTGGATTAGTATTTTAAGAATGATTTGTGAAGATATCACAACAATAAAACGAAAGGAATTCAGCCCAGCAGTTAAAAGCATGGTCCCTGAAGTCAGCTGTGTTCTTGGACAAGACATTTAGCTTTGTGTTTATGTTTCCTAATCTGTGAAATGGGATTAAGAGTAGAAACTTTTTTCAGGGTTATGGAGAGGGTGAGGATAAGTGAGTTGTTACATACAAAGTGTTTAAAATATGCCTGAAACATAGTAAGCCCCATATAACTTTTAATATTATAGCATATCTTTGTAAAAAGCATAATCATGCGACAAGTATATTGAAATTTAAAATATGATTGCTGAAATTAAAAGAGAGAGTAAATGATTTGAATAAAAACAATGGACAGAGCCTTACACTAGATCTGGAAGATAACTAGGAAAAGTTGTTCACAATGTAGACCCAAAACAGAGGATGAAAATGTAACATTCACACACACAGGGGAATCAATTCAGATGCTCTACCATCTGTTTAAAGCAGATGCAAAGACTGGTTGCAAAGAAAATGAAGAAGAAATAATATTTTAAATAAAGAAAAAGAAAGTAGAGTGTAGAGAAACATAGTCCACCAAGTGGCAGACAGGACAAATGAATGAAGCCCCAACATAGGTAGGTGCTGGAAATTTTACAACACCATGAATAAAGGGGGGAAAAGCCCTGAAAGCATTCAGAGAGAAAATGAAGATTTTCTGTGAAGGAGAGAGAACCAGATGAAAGACATCAGACCTCAGGCTCTCTGCATTTCCCTCCCAGCTTTCAAATATGTGGCAAATTAATATTTTGAAAATGCAAAGACTCAAAGTTAATAATTATGAATCTGGCAAGAAAAAAATAACTTGCCTATATGGAGACATTTCCACAAAATGAAACAGGGATACCCCAAAAAAGTTAAAATACCAATTCTAGTTGATTATAAAGTATAACATTTTTAAAAACCTGATGAAAGTAGATAAAATGGATGACTCCACTCTCCAACACTCGAAATATTCACCTTTAAGCAAGAGATTTATTGATATAATATTACTTTTATTTCTTTTTTTTTTGTCCTATTTATACAACTTAGTTCTTGGGTGAATAACATTTATATCATGATGGATTTGAAATACTCTTATATGTGTCTATAGTTAAAAAGCCAAGTTCTAGACAGACTGAATGGGACTAATTATTGTTGTAGAACAGAATGCAACTATGCTTATAATGTAAAAATAACAACATAACCAAAATATAAATCTGGTGGTAAAGGCAGCTAAAAGAGGTGAGAGTAGTAAAAAATGCTAAAGTCCTCATCTTTCATATTAGAGAACCAAGAGATATTTTCAAAGCTGATAAAACCAACACTGAAATCTGTATTCTTATTTAATGAATCTCATAACTACTATTTTGTTATTTAAAAAAACAAAACAAAACAAAAAAATGTCAAATATGCCTTTATCTTGGTAATGAGGTTGCAGAATGAGAGAATTTTTATTTTTTTTTCAATGTTTATTTACTTTTGAGAGACAGAGCATGAGCAGAGGAGGGGCAGAGAGAGAGGGAGACACAGAATCCAAAGCAGGCTCCAGGCTCTGAGCTATCAGCACAGAGCCCAATGTGGGCTTGAACTCATGGACCATGAGATCATGACCTGAGCCGAAGTCAGACATTTAGAGCCACCCAGGTGCTCCAAGAATTTTGATTTTGATTTAGACATTCTGTAGTATATCTTAGATACTTCTTTATCATGGTAATTTTTGCAGCTATTCGCAAGGATAACTTTAATTTATAAAACTATATTAAAACTATATTATACTTTTATTTATAACTAGGGCATCAAGTATATAATATGTAGCACATCTATATATCTGAATGAAGGAAGACTATGCAGTCTTAGTAAAGAATCAGTTTTGTCACAGGGACATTTAGGAAAGCATGTCCAGCATTTCCATAATTCCGAATGGAAAAATGAAAAGAAACTCACGGAAATTGTTGCATAGTGCAACCCTTTTTGTGTATAGAAAATTACATGTGTATATCTCCATTAATAGGAAGGTCTTTAAAAGACTGTGGATTCATACAGAATAGAATACTATTTGTCCAAAACAAAAAACAAAACAACAACAACAAAAGGAATAAACTACTGATATATTTTGCAACAAGGTGGAAACCCAAAAGCATTGCACTGAGCAAAGGAAAGCATAAACAAAAGGCATACAATGTTTTTTAAAAAGGCAAAACTAATCTGTGATGTTTGAAATCTGAGTATGCGTTACCTCTTGAGCTATGGGAATTGGCCAGAAAGGAACCTGGGGGAGCTTTCTGGCATAATGGATAGGTCCTATATCTTCACTGGAGTAATGGTTATTCAGTAGTATATATTTGTTAAAACTCATTAAATTGTACATCTAAAATGTGCGCAGTCTATTTTATGTAAACTGTAACTCAATTTACAAATCTCAGATGAGTACACAGATAGATGTATGTACGGCATATACAAGGTCACGTACACATAGGATAATCCTGGAAAAGACTGTTTTGACTGGAGGAGGATACAGGAGAAGAGTTTTAAATTCTATATTTATTTTAATTTTTATGAGCATATTACTCTTATAATAACGTCAAGACATAAATTTAAAATGCAGTTTGAATCCTGAGGGACATTGATTTTCAATGCTTTAGGACAGAGGTGCCTCCTAGTAACACTGTCCTTCTACCTCAACATTGGCAGAGATTCCTTTTCTGGAGGCTGTCACTTGGCATTGTTCCCCCCGGGGCTGTGGAAGCTGTGAAGGACAGAGCACTCCCTGGCTGGCTGAAGAGTGTGTATTCTGAAATTGAGAACATCAGAAAAAGAACACAGAGAGGAGAGGGTGGGTAGGAAAACCAGCTCCGAGTTTCAGGAGAAAGGTATAAAAGACCAAACACAGGAAAGAAAAGGTACTCTCCAAGATCTCTGCTCACAGCGTCATCTGCCTGTGCCTTCATGCACACCAGGCTTGCTTGGAAAAGCGCATATTGTTTACACAAGAGAGGCCAGCAGTGAACTGCTGTCTCCAAAGGAAAACCAACACCAAATAAAAAAAAATTGGGTAGGACCATGAAGCGTGTCATCAGCAAACTCTTTTAAAGAAGCCAACCCCAAAGGACTTTTAATGATTGCTCTGCTCTAAGCCCTCCTGCTGTCACCAGCTTCTTAACTCCGCATTCCCTTGGGTTATTTTCCCATCTCATCCTTGCATTTAATAGAAAATATATGCCCCACCAGAACCCAGCCAATTGCTAGTTCATGCTAACAAGCACTCACTTACCTGTCCTAGTATTTCCACCTTCTGACTCTTATAAATCCCAGGAGTTGCTAAACTCAGGCAATTAGTGCTTCGAATTACCAACCCAGACATCCCTTGCAGAAGGCAGAGAGACATTGGCTTTTCATAAGAGAATTAACTTTTTTTACATGCTAACTCCCTGCTATTAAATTATTATTTTGACAAGTATTGGGTTTTAGTTTTGTGGTCATTGATGTTTATTTATTTGAGCCATAGAGATTATCACTTTTCATTTCTTAGCAAATTTAGCAAATTAAAGCAGATTCAAGTATTCCATAGTTCCCAGAAACACACACACACACACACACACACACACACACATACATATACATATATGTGTGTGTATATATATACATACATTTTTAAATGTAGTTGGAAGAAAATGTTATCTTGAAGCACAGTCCTCCATAATTCACTCTTTTGAGCGAGATAACAGACCACTTTTGTTCAAGGTTTGTCTGTCTTGCAAAGCAGTCTGAGATATTCCCAGGAAGAGAAAAGCCTATTAGAGTTGCAGTTTGGGGGTGCCTGGGTAGCTCAGTTGTTGAGTGTCCGACTTCGACTCGGGTCATGGTTTCAAGGTTTTGAGTTTGAGCACCAGACTGGACTCTGTGTTGACAGCTCAGAGCCTGGAGCCTGCTTTGGATTCTGTGTCTCCCTCTTTCCCTGCCCCTCCCCTGCTCATCCTCTGTCTCTTTCTCTCGTTCAAAAATAAATAAATGTTAAAAATTTCTGTTAAAAAAGAGTTGCAGTTTGGATATATGGTTAGCCTAGAAACAAAATAAATGATGTGTTATTGTTTACTCTGTTTACCTGTGGATATAGGTAGCCTTATAGTCAACTTATAAATGATAATGAAGCACAGTCTCTTTATTTTGACTCTCCCCACTCCATCCCCTATATCTTCTTGATAAATTTAATTATGACATGAAATCTGATAATTAGGTTGAATATATGAATGTAAGAAAACTGATCGCTACTGACTTTAATACATTTCAGAATCTTCTTCCATGGACTGTAAAATCCTACATGACTGGCCGCTATTTCTCTCCAATTTTATCCCCTACTCCCCTTATTTCTCACCTGAAATGGAGCATGGTTAAAACTGATAAAGTGGACACAGAGCTGTGTACATTACTATTTATAAATACAAAGGTAAATCTGAAAACCAACTTTGAGATGACTGGAAACTAGCTAATGATGTCCAGGGGAAGCTCAAATAAATAATAAATAAATAAATAAATACTAAAAAAAAAAAGAAACATGTTTGTAGAAATTTATTCATTTCAAATGGATTTCAAATTTCAAATCCAAAATCGTCAAGCGTATTTTTATTTTTTTAACATCTTTAGGGTCTATAGTAAAGTATCTTTTTTTCATTCCCATCATTGATAATTTATGTTTTTTTCTCTTTTTCTGATTCCTAGCATGATTATATTATTATTTGACAACAAAGGGTGTTTCTTTATAATGAACATGGTAATGCTTAATTTTAAGTGTCAATTTGGGCCACAGGGCAGGGTACCCAAAGTTTTGGTTAAGCATTATTCTGGGTGTTTCTGGGAGATTGTTTTTGCATGAGATAACACTTAAATTGATAGGCTAAGTAAATCAGATTGCCCTCCATAATATGAGCGGTCCTCATCCAATCAGTTTAAAGGCCTGAATAGATCAAAAGCTGGGCTTCCCCAAGGAAGAGAGATTTCTCCTGTTTAATGGTCTTCAGACTGAGGCATTGCCTTTTGCTGGTTCTGTAGAAGCCAGCAGGCCTTTGGACCCAAATTGGAACAGTGGCTCTGCAAATTTTAGACTTATTAGCCTCTATAATCACACGAACCAGTTCCTTATATAGACCTTATATACGTGTATGTTTGCGTGTGTGTGTGTGTGTGTGTGTATGATGCAGAATATAGAATATATCTTCTATAGCTTCTGCTATATATCCTATTGTTTCTATTTTATAGATTATATGTAAATATCTATAACAAAGATATATATTTTCTATTTATATACAATTTTAATACAACATGATATTTACATTATTATGTATAATATAGATAATATATAAAACAATACTATATATATATACATACAATACATTCTGTATATACGTATACTGTATATATGCACACATATACATTCTATATAGGTAGATATAATATATATCTACATATATACATTTTATATATGTATGTATATATATGTGTGTGTGTTACAGCTGTTTCCCAGCTCATGCCATTTTAGTGAATTTTGCTCAATATTGTGCCTGCAATCTTTCAGCTGTAACTTGCAAAGCTAGTGTGGAGGGGACAAAGAGCTGTTTTATAAGGACTGCAGGAAGTGATGTCATGCTGGGTAAGTAAAGAGAGATTATTCCATTCTAAAAGGGCTTTCAAATGTGAAATGAGAAGGGAAATGAATGAACAAGACATTAACTCTATGGAGAAAACAGCCTTAACAGGGAACTTAGATAAAAATTTCTCAGAAGAAAGTGTTGCATTATGAAGGTTCACAAAAGGATGCCTGAAGCAAAAAGCACCCATCTAAGCCAAAGAGGAGTTTGTGAGGGTCAAGGGCAGAGGTCTGCAAACAGCAGCTCATGGGCTACATCTAGCCTGTGGGAATGATTAATTTAAGTGTTTAATTGAGCAAGTATTTTAAAAAATAGATTTCACATAAAATGCTGTATTTCTAACTTCTTTTGGAAAAAAAAATCCATGTTCTTCACTCATAGAATGACAGTTGATATAATGACATAGAATGGCACTAAAACAATTAATTGTCACTGAGTAACAGTTGCCCCCACAGAGAGGAGACCTTCCTCCTCAATATCCATAGTCACTGCTCTACCACTAGTCCAATGACTCCTTCATGTAAATTAGAAAGAGCTGCCTTTTCTCAAGGTAATTTACTACTATCACCTAGAAAGTTGTCTTTTTTTAAAAAAAATTTTTTAAATATTTTATTTATTTCCAGGAGGGTCAGAGAGAGAGGGAGTCACAGACCCTGAAACAGGCTCCAGGCTCTGAGCTGGCAGTCAGCACAGAGCCCGACGCGGGGCTCGAACCCACGAACCGCGAGATCATGACCTAAGCGAAAGTCGGACGCTTAACCGACTAAGCCACTCAGGCGCCCCGAAAGTTGTCTTAATAGATATACTCATCTACAAAGATTACAAATGTGAACAGAGTTCTTTGGAATTGCTCAATGCACAGTCCGCACAATGGTATATGGAAGCATAAAGCTGTGTCACTCACTAATGGCACCTGCTTTTAGGGAACTTAGAATAACATGGGATGAAATGAATAAGAAAAGCTAGAACAGCATCATATCTATTCTTTTGCCACAGTCATCAGGATTAGCATCTTCTCTCTCTCCTTTTTCTTCTGACTTCCTTACTTCCAAACTTCCTCCTTCCCTCCCTCTCTTCTATTCTCTCTCTGTGTCTCTCAGATACACACACACACACACACACACACACACACACACACACAATGGTTTTAAAGTGATAAATTTGCTAACTCATTTCTTGATAATAGCTTATCTGGTTATTAACAAAATGTTTATGGAAAAAGGGTAAAACATAATTGATCTACAGTTCATTTAAGTTTGCTAAAAGAACAAACCAAAACATCATTTGTAGTCTTAAGTGACTCAAAGATCATGAATAAATAAATCTTTTTCCTAGAAATCATTTCAGAAGCAGGCAGAGAAAGGTATGCCAAGTATGTCTCTCATATAGTACCTCAAAGACTATCAATTTCTCTTTCAAACAATTATCAGTATGCTTTCTGAGGGGGTACCTGAGGGGATAGGAAGAAGTCATTTTCCTGAAGTATGTCTACAGAGTACTCAAATCTTCCTTTCCAAAATGTAAGAGCAAGAAATAAAGTTAACAAAATTAGAAGAAAAAAACCAACATCAATATTCTTTGACTTATTTTTCTTTCTTCTCTTCCATCAGGTCTTGGCTTAATTTATAAGTCCAAACACTCAAGCTAAAGTTGATCGCCATTCTTCTCTACATCATTACCCTACTTGTTTACTTCATAGTTCTAGCTAAATATGTATTTTGTCACTTTATTTATTCAACTCATTTATTGATTGTCTGCCACCTACCAGATATTATTGTGCACACTGGGAAGACCAAGGTAAATCTGCCTGATGAGGTCTTACTATCTACTGTGGAAGACTCACAAACAACAGACAGGCACATAAGTAAAACCATTACATACTGTGGTAAATGAAATCCTTATCTCATATTTCTGTTTTTCTGTCCCTCTATCCTGTAAGCATCTACATGTATTTTGTCTTCTATATCCCAGCACCAAGGACAGTTTTGGCATATTACCTGACTGAGTAGCTGAATGATTTTACTAACATTTTTATTTTGGTGAAATGAATTTCTGTGATAACATAAAAGTAGGAAGAACAGAATATTAGCAATTATAGGTAAGTATAACCTATGTGAGAGTGGTGAGGGGTTTATACCTGACACACTCGAGTTCATGTACTGATAAATTACATCAAAAAACGTTTTGGAAAATAAATGAGAAAATGCTTCTACTACCCAGACATCACCACAGCTAATACCTTAGCATATGTCTTTCCAGATCTTACTATCGGAAGAAAATATTTATAAAGATATGTATTTCTTTAACAAAATGAAGTCATACTGTACACACTGCTTTGACATCTGCTTTTTTATAATCCACAATGTCCGCTTCTACATTTCAGTAAATATGATGAGGTTTTACTTTTATTTCCCACTGAAAACTCGAAAGTTCAGTGAGTACAATCCAACAGGTAATAATTCTGAGTCATAACCAAACAAAACAAAACTTATGAGCCATGATCTCTTTGTGCTTCTGAGATTTAAAAACAGTGCACATTTTTGAAGGGAAATGGTGAGAAGAGGAAAGAATGCACACCCACGCAAACAAATCAGGGAGCAGAATAATAGTATAACTATTTCATGAAAATAGTCAACCCCCAAGGCACTCAAGTGGCTTTTATCCCAGATGGAATGTCAGTTCTAACATTTCTCTATTTGAATTGTTTAATTTGTTTACTTGTAGCCGTATTATTCCAGAAAAAAATTTCAAGTGAAATGTCACCATCAATACTTCTCTACTTGAAGTATTTTCTTTTATAATGTATCCATATGCCATCTTTCTCTGAAAACAAAGAGCTTTGGGTGGGTAACAAAGGTGAATACACATATGAAAAAAGCATAAATAAGAAAAATATAGGTTAGAAAAGAAATAGAGTCAAGAATTAAGTTAGAAAACAAAATATATTCTAGAAACATTATGTCAACAATGTTATTTGTAAAATGGAATAGAAAAATATATTTTATTAGTATTGCTAGGCTGGGTATAAGATATAAGTATTCTTTCCCAAAACGTTGCTCATGTGTTTATTAACACGAAACCTGTGGAGAAAACCTCATGAATTACTAGATTGAGTAACAGTGAAATATACTTTTGGGATAGATGACGTATTTGTATCTCTTTCAAATCAAATTGCTTTAATTCTTTTTTGTACCCTGCCCTTGATTGTCTAGCATTCCCAGAGGTTTTTCCATCCCAAGGGTTCTTCGTTCTGTGTAGCTATGGCCTTTCATCTGTAACTATGAAACTCCTCCCACCTCCTCATTTTGAAGAACTGCCTGGTAGAAGGAAAGCAGTGACCATGTGAAAGGAGCAATTCTTACAAAGGCTTGACTCTGACAATCACCCTTACCTTGGAGCCTGCTTTATCTCAACTACTTTTGTTCTAACTTTTGATAAATCTGAGCTCTGTTGCCCTTGATAATTACCAGGTAGACTGAAAGGGGGGAAGAAAACTGGACTATTAAAATCCCAGTAACTTGAACCTGACCTGTCGGCCCTGTTGGAAAATAGGTCTTCAAGGACTTATATGTAAATTTTACCAGGGCATAAGTGGGATGCTGTAGACTGAATATTTGTGCTCCCCTAAATTCATATGTGGAAATCTAATCCCCAATGTGATGTATTAGGAGAGCCTTTGGGAAGTGATTAGGTTGGAAGGATGAAGCCCTCATTAATGGGATTAGTGCCTTATAAAACAAGACCCTAGAGAGCTCCCTTGTCCCTTCTGCCATGTGAGACAGCAAAAAGACTTGCTATATAAACCAGCCAGTAGGCTCTCACCAGATACTGCCCACACCTTGATCTTGGACGTCTCAGCCTCCAAAGTTGTGAGAAACATGTGTTTGTTGTTTACAAATCACCCAGTCTAGAGACTTTGTTATAGCACTTTGAAGTGACTTAGACTAGCAGATGTTCGAGACCATTTCCTATACTGCATCCTATCCTTACTGAAAGTAAGGGGAAAAATTAATACATAAGATGCTAATCAAAATTTATTTTCATAGTTGGCAGAGGTAAGAGTGTGATTGAAACAGCAAGAAGAATACATGTCACAACTTGTCACCTGTGAGTAAGAAGGGGGGAACAGGGAGGATTGAATATTAGGGGTTCCTGTCCCCTATATACTTTAATTTTAATTTTATTTTTGAAAAATTTGAAACGTGATTATATTACCAACTCAAAATTTTAATTTAAGATCTAACAAAGAGGGGAGCCTGGGTGACTCAATCGGTTAAGCATCTGACTCTTACTTTTGGCTCAAGTCATGATCTCACAGTTTACATCAGGCTCTGTGCTGACATCACCCAAGCTTGGTGATTTCTCCCCCTCATTCTCTGTCCCTCCCCTGCTCATGTGTGCTCTCTTTGTCTCTCTCTCTTTCTGTCAAAATAAAGAAATAAAACATTTTTTTTTACAAAGATCTAGTAAAGAAACAAAGAGAGAAAGAGGAAGGGAAGAAAGGAAGGATGAAGGAAAGAGGGAGGGAAAGAAAAGAAGAGAGAGGAAGGGAGCAGCAGCTATAATATGCAAAAATTAAATGTCTCTAACATGGAAAATAGGGGGGAAGAGAAGCCTTTACATATTGTTTAAGTTACTTTCAGTGTCAAATTCTCATTTTCGTGACTATAATATAAACTTTAAATAGGTCACGTCAGCTAATCTATTATAAATGCACTTACAATCAGAGATACAATTAGTCATCCCTGATCAGAATGGAAGGGCCAGGTCACATTATAAATATATATATTCATGAGTAGCTTTCTTCAGACCTATATGCCAAATAATTGTAACATATATGCACTCAAAATAAATCCACCTGAATTGTAGGGTTAACCTTTGTTTTCTATTACAGAGACTATTATTTCAGGAAACATTCTTAAGTCTAACTCTTTTCTTTAGGATGTACTTATTTTGTTTGTCCACATTATAAACTCAAAAATTCTTTAGGCAACTCCAACTATAAACCTTCTTCTGAGCCAATATAAACATGTCTGGCAAATTCAGGAGCCGCCTGAAACCCCAGAGACCTGCAGAAGCCTCTTCAGCATTTTTTCCAGCCATGCAATAACCTCATACCTCATTCTTTTCCTCTTTCTTCTTGCAAAACAGAGAAAAGGGATGACTTTTGTAAAAGACTCCAAATAATTAAAATAACTTACAGCCAACTTGGTCTTCATGCCAGTAATATATGACTGTTTTTACAATCCAAAGAAATGTGGAATATAATTTGTTTCTATTCCAAATATTCTTTTAGTGACATACTGGTAAATCTTTAGGAAGGACTTGAGAGAGCAGTGGGGGAGCCAGTTTCTGTGGTGTAAGTATTCCCACCACGACTGATCCCAAACTAATGCTTCACATTCTATTCACAGATGAATATCTTCTTCACCATTCCTTGTCCATTCTCTGTTTTGTGCTTATTATGGTCATTTCACTTCAGCCATCAGTGTTTCTCATTGAATGATGCAACCACTCCACCCCAAATTCAGTCCCCAAACCCTCCATCTATCCTCATCAGTGCAGCCAGAAATATCGTTTCCCAAATTGCAAAGGTTCTGAATCAATGTGCTTCACTGTCTTCAGACAAAGGAAGCCCAAAGACCTGCCACAGGCTTAAATGGTCCTTTTTTGATTTGACCCGTATCTGTATTTTACCTAGCTACACTGATTGGCTCAAAGTTCCTTGAAAATTTCCCTTATGTCTCTGTGTATTTGTGTATCGTATAGTTTATTTTGTTACTAGTGCCTTTGTTTTGGATATTTGACATCCTCAAAACACCTTTCCTTCCTCTTCATCCTGGAAAGTTTATCATGTTCTATTGGAGTACTCTCCTTTCAAGCTTTCCCAAAATACAATCAAAGCTATCTGATGGCACTCAAAATCATTTTGAATTTGCACTCAAAATTAACTATTTGTTCATGTGTTTACCTTCTCAATAGACCATGAGTTTCTTGGGGATAGAGGCCATTTCTATTTCTCAGCTGTAATGGAACATAGTTGAAATATTGATGTCATTTGTATAAAGTGAAAATATTGTCAGTTTTGAGAATATATCTTTATAGTGTGTTCCCTGACAGAATGAAGGTATCAGGACCAAGTATAAAATAAATATTTTCAAATATTTCAAATTTTGCTATTTTGCATCAACTTATGCCTTTCTTGGCAATCCCTTTAGAAAATAAAGCAAATGTCTGAAAGTATACATTAGATTTGCAGATGATCCTAAGCTAAGAACAATGTATATCATCCTGGACATATGCTTAGAATTCAAAACAACTTTAATAAAGAGGACTCATCAAAAATAAAACTTAGCAGGGACAGGTTTAGTGTGGCATAATTTGAGATAAAAAAAAACCATCAAATTGCACAAACTGAGAAAGAAAACAGAGGAAGTATAATGTTATATATGTATAAAAGCATTGGATTTTAAAAAGCATGAGATAGCATTGTATAAATGAGAATAAGCTTTAATAATCAGTCATATTTGGATTAATTCAACAAACAATTTTTGACTGTCTACTCTATGTAAGCACCAACTGGGTACTCATCATTTATGAACTGACATGGAGGAGAGACTTTGCCCATTTAATCTACTTTGAATAGACCACATGATAATCCTTTAAAAATACTCCCGGATGATGAAAATGAGGAAATATTAATAAACCATATTAATAAGAACTGGTCAGATGTTCACTTATGTTTTGTATCCAAATTTGGACTCAGTAACTTTAAGAGAAACAAAGAATTTGAAGAAAGTTCAAAAGAAGTCATAGGGAATCCACAGCTTTGATTTAAAGGTTAAAGCAATTACCTTAAAAAAAATGAAATAAAAAGGATTGGTATTATTTAAATGGAGAAGCAAAGATGAGAGCTGATTGGTTCTAATAGGACCACCGTCCTTTATCTGAAGTACTTAGAAACAAGTATGTTTCAGACTTCAGAAATTTTGAGATTTTTGAAAGCTAACAGGTGTATATTGAATATAATACACAAACCAACTCTGTCGTAAACATCCTCCAGCAGGGTCTGGTCTGGGACTCCAAACACTTTAATATTCTGTAGTCAAACCTATGAATTGTCTTATCAAGTAGGATAAAGAAAGTCTACAAGTAGCTTCATGTAGGTTCATGCCAGATCAGATTTTGCCATGAAATGAGTTACCAATAAAATCTCAGCTTTCAGAGCTTTTTGGACTTCAGAACTGTCTTTGTCTTATTAATATATAGTATGAGAGATTTGGGTTCAGTAAAGTTTTTAAGTGTTGAAAGCTTTAAGAAGGTTTATTTGTACTTACTTGCAAATGGAGTTTCTGAGAAAGCGAAAGAGAAAGAGTAGTTCTTTTTTTAAAGTGCTTCTTCAATTCAACATTAAATAAACATAGCAAAGATGAACTATCACCTGCCAAGATCTTTTCATCTTCTCACAATTGCCTTGCATTTTCCTTACATAACACCATTTCTTCTTCACTTTTTCCTAGAATGGTTTTTCCACTCCTCTCTGCCCAATGATGCCCCAACCCTTTTTGAAAATTCTCCCAGTGACTCACCTTCTTCATAAAACCATCCCAAATCAACACCTCTGGATCCATGAAGTGTAAACGTTCAGAGTCTGTTTTCCTCTTTCTCTTTCATCTAGGCCTCAACCTGGACTCCATCCATTATGTTGTATCTCCACATACATACAATAGCTCCTTCAAAAAGAAAATGAAACCATGAACATTAATTCATGGGCGTGAGGAAAAGGGGGTTTTGAAGGTATGTGGTGTTAAGATTTGGGTCAATACAAAACAAAAAATTCTGGTGCAGGTCAGAAGGTTGTTTACAGCAGACATGAGGCACCACCTCTGTTTACCTAAGCTGGCCTAGGGGACAAGAAATACAGAGCATGCTACCTCAGGGTCCACAAGTCACCTTTCCTTTGCTAAGTAACCCTACTGCCATCTAAAGTCCTGTTTACCTATTTTGGTCCCTCCTTCCTGTGAAAGCTGCTTTCTGCTATTGTACTAAATTGGGGGGGGGGGGGCGTTTCCACCCTGAATACCTAATCTTGTTTACCTCATTTTTGATGCTTTCATCCTGAGGCTTTTCTATTCCTATATCTTTGTCCTATACTGGGAGCCTTGGCCCTGTTTACCTAATCTTATTTACCTAATCTTGTTTACCCAAATTTGGTTGTGTTCATCCTATGGCTTTCTAATTCTTTATGCTTTGTTAATCCAAGATCAGGGAATTCCTAAGCTTATTCCCCACAAATGAGAGAGAGAGACGTAGTGCAAATGGGGGAGGGGCAGAGAGAGAGGAAGAAACAGTTTTTAAAGCTGGCTCCAGGCACTGAGCTGTCAGCACAGAGCCTGATGCGGGGCTCCAACCTACAAGACTTGAGTTCATAACCTGAGCCAAAGTCAGATGCTTAACCGACTGAGCCACGCAGGCACCCCTTGAGCAGATTTTCAAATCACAAATTACAATTCATCTTAAAAACTAAATTTCCTTTTACTTCACATTCAAAAACAGCTTTCTGAGATTCTGAACAATCAAACAAATTAACAAATTAGTCATGATTTTCATGCAAGACTTAAAATATAGTTTATGTTAGAATGTTATATTCTACAATTTACATCTATATCTATCTATCTATCATCTATCTATCTATCTATCTATCTATCATCTATCTAGTGTCTACAATAACAGCTGTAACCAGTGTTTTCCCCGTATTTCTTTGTGTAAAAATATGTATTAATTTTATTTAATCAAGTCAAAACAGACATTTTATCAGTACTTTTATTATTGTATAGATTTCTTACTTTGTACCAACCACTGATTTTTTAAAACAACATGAGAAGAAATTTAATATTTAATCTAGTATTCCATTTCTTTTAACTCTTTTCATAATATGTTTCATTCCTTACATCATGTCACAAATATCTTAGAACTTAACATCTAGCATACATGGTATGAAAATTTATCCACCATCCTTCTTCATCTCTTTCTTCTTTCCCTCCCTCGCCACAGCAGCTTTGATTCTCCTGCTCCACAGGAAAAATTAAAATGTTGATCATAAGAAACAGTGTTTTGCCTCTCTCTTACAAAAAAAAAAATTAAAGTGTCTTAACATTTCCCTCAGAAATCAGACTTGGTGTGCTATTTTCAAACATATCTTTTAGTTTCTGTGATTTTTGCTACAAATAATATTGCATTATTTACTAAGTATTTGAAACCATTATTTTGCAAACAGAAGGATGATAAGATTCTTAAATGTGCCAAATTAGAGGAAGACAATCCAAGCCCAGGGCTGAAAAGGCATATTGATGTTATTTCATTTAACAGAAAACAACAGATGTTTTCCCAAAGGATATATATGGAGCTCACAGAACCAGTTTTTAATTGTGTTAATGAAAGAATCAGGAAGTGGAGGCTATATGGACAATATACACTCTTATTCTTGTATGTCTTAAAAATTACATTTTCATTAGAAAAACAATAATCATGTTGGTTATTTTGTGAAAGCTGTAAGCATCAGTATAATGTATATGTGCCAAGACTGACAACAATGTTGAATTCAAAATGCTCTCTAGGTAGCAGGCGAAAGGAGCAGAGCACTGTGGTTTTTGTGAAATTTCTGCCAAGAAGTCATGAGGCCAAATGATTATTTTACTTAGATTTTTCTCAACCACAGGAAGTTGAAAATTTTATTCATTTTTTTAGCTCAGTCTTATACTCAGAGATCCTTTTGACTTTTGAATAGATCTAAGTAGAGTCCACAATTCTCACTGTTTTCTAATATTGTGGTAAGCATTAAAATAGGGTAGTTACTCATATTCAAACAATGAATCACCTGTGGTACAAAATGGACATTTCCGGGGAGCCTGGGTGGCTCAGTCGGTAGAGCGACTGACTTTTGGCTCAGGTCATGATCTCATGGTTCGTGGGTTCCAGCCATAAATAAATAAAACATTAAAAAAAATTAAAAGTGGAATTTCCTCCTCTTTAATTGGCCTATTCAAGCATAGTATTGGAATAATCCAGAGTTTTAGGAATTTTTAAGGTCTTACTTATCCTGCCCATGATATTGGTTTTGGCAGAAGAGAATGTTCTATTTGAAATTTATTTGGAGTGGGGAGTTCAAAGACTAGGAGGGTCAGTTTCTGATGTGTAATTATCTATAGACAATAGGAGATAAATGGGGTGGTGGTAACAGAATTCTAAAGGAGGCATGCTTATCAACATAATTAATTGATAAAACCTCTAGGACATAAGTATTGACAGAAAATGAAGAGTCAAAAACAGCTTAAATGAGTCTTGATCTGAATTTAACTTTATTACTTTCCTCTTGCTCACTCAGCCCCAGTCACATCAACCTCCTTGCCACTAAACAAAATCATCAGACACACTCTTGTATCAGTTACTTTGAACTTGCTATTCCTTCTTCTCTTCCTCCAGACGTTTCCATAGCTTATTCTTTCTGTCAGGTGTTTGTTCAAAGATTATCTTCTCAGTGAGGATTTGCTTAATATTGTTTAATTATTAAATAATAATAATTTAATTATTACATATTTTTATTACATATCGTTAATAATTGCAATATTGTTTTATATTGCAAGTATCCCTAACCCCCAACATGATGGTGATCAGGAATCTGATGGAATTATTGTAATAACGGGAAAATAGGACTAGTTCTATTTTGAACACATTAAAATTTCTAAAAATTGTGTTGAAGGCAGTTAGAAAAATAAATCTGTAGCATAGGAAAGATATAAAATTTAATTGTATACTCTTAGAAGTTTTCTAAATAAGCTTTTTTTAATGTTTTATTTATTTTTGAGAGAGAGAGAGAGAGAGTGCGCAAGCTTGAGCAGGGCAGGGCCAGAGAGAGAGGGAGATACAGAATCTGAAACAGGCTCCAGGGTCTGAGCTAGCTGTCAGCACAGAGCCTGACGCAGGGCTCAAACCCACAAACCGTGAGATCATGACCTAAGGCAAAGTCGGAGGCTCAACTGACTGAGCCACCCAAGCGCCTCTGAAGTTCTCTAAATAAAGATAATATGGCTTTTAGGACTGCTGCTTCAGGGCCGGATGAAATATTCATGGTAACTAGGAAAATTTAGGCAAATTATAAAAATACTTTTTTTTTTTAAAGTATCAGAGAGCTGCCAAAGTAAAAAGCTGTAGAAATGAAATTCCGGAGAAAACAGAGGTAAATTCAGAGGTAGATTGAGGATCTATAGGTTCCTTTTCTCTTGGGACATTTGCTGATTCTGGGTATAAACAAAAGGCTTAGAATATGAGTGTGAAGAGAGATAGTTGCCCCAAGACACAGATAAACAATCACAGTTTTGGAAGTTATGTGGGCTAAAGTGATAAAATTAGAGACCCAAGACACCACAAACAAACAGCCAATCCCCATCTCAAGATTTTGCCGTATTCTGAAGATGTATAGGGCAGAAGCTTAAAAAAGCTAATTCAAATAACTCTGAAGAGTAGAAGTGCCAATTTCTTAGTACTAAAAAAGACAAAAGATGCTAAATTCTCAATTAAAGCCTATTGAAGGTCATACCAGAGGAACAGATACAAATCATAGGTAGACTGAATCCTACCAAAATCTTATCTCAACTGCAACTCCCTGAGCTTAGTCCATCACAATTGGATGAAAGTGATCAATTCTCCATTCTATTTTTTTTTTAATTAAGACTTAATTACTTTAGAGCAGATCAGGTTCATAGCAACATTGAAGGGAAGGACAGAAAAGAGATTTCCATATACTGTCTGCCCCTACACATGTACAAGCCTCCCCCATTGTCAACATCCCTCACCACAGTGGTATATTTGTTAAAACTGAAGAACCTACATGGACACATCATAATCACCCAAAGTATATACTTTATACTATATACATATTTCAGACTTGATATTGTACATTCTAATGTATTGGACAAATTTATATTGACATGTGTCCATCATCATGTTATCATACAGAGTATTTTCATTGTCCTTAAAATCCTCTGTGTTGCACCTATTCATTTACCTGCTACCCTCACTCTCAACTGCAGGCAATCACTGATTTCTTTCCTGGCTCCATAGTTTGCTTTTTGGGGGGAATGGCATATAGTTGGTATCATATGGTATGTAACTTTTTCAGATTGGTTCTTTCACTTTGTGTTATACATTTAAGTTGCCTCCATATTTTTTTCATGGCTTGATAGCTCATTTCTTTTTCACAATGAATAATATTCCATTGCTTGGATATACCAGTTTATTTTTCCATTTATTTATTCTACTGAAAAACCTCTTTGTTACTTCCAAGCTTAACAATTATGCATAAACCTGCTATAGACATCCATGTGCAGGTTTTTGTGTAGACATAAGTTTTCAGCCCCTCTGGGTAAATACCAAGGAACACAACTGAGGTATTTTTGATAAAAACTGAAAGAATTCATTCCCAGTAAACCTGCTTTAAAGAAATATAAAAGAACCTTTTTTTTTGGCAGAAGAAAATTGAAATAAATATACATAGAAAAGAAGAGTATCAGAAAGGATGAATGTGTGGATAAATATAAATGAATGTAGACTATACAAAATGATTCTAGTAATGCCTTGGGAAGTTGAAAACATATGTAGACTTAAATTTGAAGACAATAATTACTCAAAAAGTAGGCAGTGATATATGAAGCTAAAGTTTTCTAAGGTTCTAGCATTAATGTGGAAATGGTAAAAGTAGTATCTTCTATTAGATAATTATTATCAAAGTTACATCCCAAAATCCTAGAGCATAAAACATACAAAGAAAAGTAAAACAGTGTATAACTAATAAGGATAGAATAAAATAGAGATGGCAAGAAATTTTTAAAAACACAGAATAGATTAGTTAATTAAAAACCTGTTATAAAATAGTAAGTATGGGCCCAGTACTATAAGCAACAATATTAAATATAAATGGACTACATATTACAAGTAAAAGGTTAAGATTATCAGATTGAATTTAAAAAGGCTTACTTGCTGTTTAGAAGAAACACATTTTTTAAATAAAAAACACATCTTAAATATAAAACACAGGAAAAGGACTGAAAAATATATTTCATACAAACTGTAAAAGAAAACTGACATATTAATATCAGACTTAGTGAAGCTCTCCTTGGTGTCCTCGAAATTCAAAGCCTTTGTTCACACTGTCCCTTAGTCTGTTAGAGTCCTCTCCCCAAAGGCTCAATCCAGTTATCATTTCATTCTTACAGTGTTCTAATCTTCAAGTTTTTTTTCTCTCTGTCTCTGTTCTCATAAGACTTCACAGTTATTTTTATATTAATTTGTTGATGTTTTGCTTTATATTTTACAGTTAGTTGTTTGGTGCTTATAATCTCCTTTGGACTGAATCTTTTGATAATAATGAGGGTCGAAGTTTTTACATGATAATATTCAATACTTTTTGTTAAATGACCTCCACTTACAGGAAGAAGAACTTTTAAACACACACTCTAGTAATTGACAGGTTTCAATAGTCATGATAAAGTAATGAGAACTTCATTTATTGATTCATTAGCTATACATTGAATGTCTACCAAGAATGGAAAAATTGCTAGAATATGGGGGCATAATTTTGAGCAAGTTAGGTAAGATCACTACAGTTATAACACATGTAGACCAGCAATCATGAATCATTAACTTACATTTATAATTAAACATAACTAACTTGTTGAGATGAGCACTGGCTGTTGTATGTAAACAATGAATCATGGGAATCTAGCCCCAAAACCAAGAGCACACTGTATACATTGTATGTTAGCCAAATTAACAATAAATTGTATTTAAAAAATTTAAAAATTAATAAATTACAAAAACCCCATAACTGCTCAGTTGATAAAGGCACTTAAAGAATGGATAGTTAATGTCATAATTAAAGAAATGTAGGAATCATTTACTTTTTTCTGCCCTCTCTGTCCTTTCCAGAGTACACACTACTTAAGCCTTCTGTTTCCTAAGTCTGTTGACTCCATCAGGATGGAGTGATAAGAAGAGAGAAGGGTGAACAACCTTAGCAATCCTTTCTAAGGAATTAGAAAAATGATAGTTAAGATAGACATAATCATGTTTCTGAGTTATGCTAAAAATGGCAGACGAAATCAGGAAAAAACATTTTTTTAATTATGTCATAGACCAGTGGTTTTCAATGGGAAAGGAAGCAGTTTTACAACCCTACCCCCACCCAGGGAACATTTGACAATGGTTGTAAATATTTTTCATTGTCAACACTAGGTGGGAGAAAGGGGGTGCATGCTACTGGCATCCAGTGAGTAGATGCCAGGGATCCTGCTAAATATCCTACAATGCATGGTACAGCTACCTGCAACAGAGAATAATCTGTCCTCAAATATCAACAGTGCCATTAAAAATCCTTGCCCTAGATAATGTTTCTTAAAATGTGAAATATGATTATCATAAATTGGCAATTTAAGCCCTACAACTCTTACTAATACTGTTTTATCTAGTATACTTTCCTTTATGAGCGTTCTCTACTTTGGTATTGAAGTCAAACTATTGAAACGGATTAAATAAAGATCCAAATCTGAAACTACATCATAATAAAATTAAATATGAGATTAAACCCAACATCTCAATGCAAATAAAAAAAAGGTACATCTGGAATACATATTAAAGTCTTTGGACTATAGAGAGCTAATGTCAATGTCATATAAACCATTTGTGTTATACTATACTATGCAATCTATCCATGTAAGCAAACCTGCAGGGGAACTAAATTATAGTTAAAAGCTAGCTTTTTGAGTATGGAATACAACAAAATGTTTTACTAAATATATGAATGTTTAATATGCATGTTGCTATAAATACCAATTAAGTAAACCATTTTATTCACCATATGCCCATTAAATCATAATTGTTTTAGTTAGCATAGATATTAAACAGATTCCCATCAAATGAATACAAATTAGCAATTATAAAGGGAAAGACAAATAATATACATGTAAACATTCTATATTACTTAGGATGATCTTTTTGCAAGTAAAAATAAGAAAAAGAGCAATGACAAGAAGTATGTTTGCTATTTCACATAAAAAGAAGTCAGGAGGTGATTTGGGTTTCATAATTAACTAAGTTGTCAAAGATCCAGGGCCTCAATCTTTCTGCTTTGTTATTTTCTACCTGTTGGCTCTTGTGCTCATGCTTGTCCTCTCATGGTCATGAAATGACTGCAGCGGCACCAAGCACACATCCTCATACAACAACATAAAGTATTAGAAGGACAATTCACTTTCTTGTGTCCCTTTTTAAAGAGAAATAAAATCTCTACCAGGTATTTTAAAGCAGGACATTTCCTCTTGTCTCATTGACCAAATAAGTCATATGCCCGTTCCTAAACCACTTTTTTTTTTTTTTGGTGTATTCTTTTTCAGACACATCTTCTTTTATTATTTTTAATGTTTATCTAGTTATTTTGAGAGGGAGAGAAAGGGAGAGAGAGAGAGCAAGCATACAATGGGGGGAGGGGTAGAGAGAGAAAGGGTTAGAGAGAATCCTAAGGATACTCCACGATCGGCATGGAGCCAGACACAGGACTCAATCCCACAACCATGAGATCATGACCTAAGCCAAGATCAAGAGTCGGACACTCAACTGACTAAGCCACCCAGGTTCCCCATGTCTTATTTTATGAAAATACATAGCAATAATATATACTTTTCTTCTTTTCACTCCTGCCCTTGCTAGGTAATTAACTCAATATGTGTTTCTTTCTGGACATTGCAAAATGACAGCTTCAATCATATAAAGGCCAGACACCAAAAAAGGCACAGATAAGTCTTGCTGGAAAGACTGGCACATGGTCTGTGAAAACAAGTCTTCCATTAAGTTGCGTCTCTGGCTGGTAGATGTCTGGGTCTTCATTCTGAGTTTCTCATTGTTTCAGACAGGTTTTCTCCTTCATTTTACTTATGCAAGAGGAGAAGAGTTTATTAGCTCTCTGTGCTACATCTTTCACTTTCACTTGCTTCACCTTCCTCCCAAGAAAAATGTCAGAAATAAATCTTTGCTTTCTGTTGAATAAGCTGACAGGAGCAGGGTGAAGAAATGCACCTTCCTGTTAGGCAGAAAAAGGGAGATGGTAATAGATATCCCTGGAAAAGTTTTCTTTTTTTTTGTTTTAATTTGGTTTTCTAAAAATTCATAATAGGTACATGAGCCAATGAATAATTACACTTGAATAATGGGAAAACCTGAAGCCCAAACTGTAGCACAATTCAGTAGTCCCCAAAACATGGCTTATCACATATCTAGGAAACGTCTTACAGTGCAGATGTTCACTTATCATCCCATACCTACTGGATCAAAATTTCTTTTATTTATTTATTTATTTATTTATTTTTACAAATAGTTTATTGTCAAATTAGTTTCTACATAACACTCGGTGCTCATCCCCAAAGTGCCCTCCTCCATGCCCATCCCCCCCACCCCCCCACATCCATCAGTCCTCAGTTTTTGTCAGCATTCAAGAGTCTCTCATGGTTTGCCTCTCTCCCTTTCCCCCAACATTTACCCCCTTCTTCTCCCCCTTGGTCCTCCGTCAAGTTCCTCCTAATCCTCCTATACGTGCACACATATGATATTTGTCCTTCTCTGCCTGACTTATTTCGCTCAGCATAACGCCCTCAAGGTCCATCCATGTTGCTACACATGGCCAGATTTCATTGTTTCTCATTGCCATGTAGTATTCCATGGTATAGATAAACCACATCTTCTTGATCCATTCATCTGTTGATGGACACTTAGGCTCTTTCCATGTTTTAGCTATTGTGGAGAGTGCTGCTATGAACATTGGGGTACATGTGCTCCTATGCCTCAGCATTTCTGTATCCCTTGGGTAAATTCCTAGCAGTGCTATTGCTGGGTCATAAGGGAGTTCTATTGTTAGTTTCCTGAGGAACCTCCACACTGTTTTCCAGAGGGGCTGTACCAGTTTACATTCCCACCAACAGTGTAGGAGGGTGCCCGTTTCTCCACATCCTCGCCAGCATCTAGAGTTCTCTGATTTGCTCATTTTAGCCACTCTGACTGGCGTGAGGTGGTATCTCAGTGTGGTTTTGATTTGTATTTCCCTGATGAAGAGGGATGCTGAGCATCGTTTCATGTGTCTGTTGGCCATCTGGATGTCCTCTTTGGAGAAGTGTCTGTTCATGTCTTCTGCCCATTTCTTCACTGGGTTGTTTGTTTTTCGGGCGTGTAGTTTGGTGAGTTCCTTATAGATTCTGGATATTAACCCTTTATCTGATATGTCATTTGAAACTATCTTTTCCCATTCCGTTGGTTGCCTATTAATTTTCTGGGTTGTTTCCTTGGCTCTGCAGAAGCTTTTAATCTTGATGAGGTCCCAACAGTTTATTTTTGCTCTTGATTCCCTTGCTTTTGGGGATGTGTCAAGTAAGAAGTTGCTGCGGTGGAGGTCAAGGAGGTTGTTTCCTGCTTTCTCCTCTAGGGTGTTGATAGTTTCCTGTCTCACGTTCAGGTCCTTTATCCATTTTGAGTTGATTTTTGTGCATGGTGTGAGAAAATGATCTAGTTTCATTCTTCTGCATGTTGCTGTCCAGTTCTCCCAACACCATCTGTTAAAAAGGCTGTCTTTTTTCCATTGGATATTCTTTCCTGCTTTGTCAAAGATCAGTTGGCTGTATACTTTTGGGTCCACTTCTGAGTTCTCAATTCTGTTCCATTGGTCTATGTGTCTGTTTTTGTGCCAATACCATACTGTCTTGAGGATGACAGCTTTGTAGTAGAGGCTGAAGTCTGGCCTAAACCACTTTTTAAGGAAATGGAACTGTCAGGATCTAGATCTGAGGTTCTCAGATTTTTAGTTTTCACATTCTTTTATATACTCCCAAACCCTCCCAAACTTTGTTAATGTAGTACAACTATCAATGTTTAACAATATTAGAAATTGAAACTGATAAGTTTTTGAGGTGTCTATTTACTAACTAGTTTTAAGATAAAAATGAACCCATGATATGGTAACATAAATAACATATTTTTTATATAAAGGCTATTTTCAAAAATATTGAGTGATAAAAGTGGCATATTTTTCATTTTTATAAATCTCTAACATTTAGCATAGGAGCAACAATTTAAATCCTCATATTTCTTTATTCTATCTGCTGTGATATGTTGTTTGATTGAATTATATTGAAGAAAATCCACCCTTACAGGGATATGTAGTTAGAAGGGGAGGATTGTTTTAATAAGCCTTCCAGATAATTGTAGCTATTCATCCTAGGTGTTACAGCAAAACGTGGCAAGGTTTAGTATTTTTTAAGTTAGTTGTAATGTGGAATCTGAAGCAACTTCAAGAAATTTTTTTCACTCTGTTACATTATAATTTATTGGTCTGTTCTCCACTTTGAATGGATCTTTTGCCCATCTATGATTTTGTAATATTTTGAATTGGTCCTTTACAAAATATTTGTTCTCTGATTATACACATCTCCCAAGTGTTGACACATTTCTTATATAATATCAAAATATGACATCATCACATTTTTAGTATCATCATGATCTCAGCAGAAGACCTGTTAAGTATTGGAACCTGTGTGTGCTCACAGGAGGGGATATGCTTTCTAAATTTTGAATTTTTACTTGAAAGTTCAAATGTAATGATCACAAATGTCACTGATTTCCTTGAAGTCAGTGGCCCAGTTGGTTTATTATTGAGAAAATTTCTACTCAACACTGAAGCCTGATTACAATAGTTTGTCTGTGTGTCATCTTTCAAATAAAAATACTGTCTTATGAAAACATGGCTAATTCAGCTCCCAACCTAACCACGTAAAGACTTTTCCTTGAACCAATTATTGCACTTTAGAATGTAGCAGACATGCTTTATGTGTAACAAAAAAATCCATTATACATTAGTAGGTTTATTTTGTCACAAAGAATGTTAAAATGACAGGTATTAAAGAATCAAGATTTAATAACATCAATTTTTATTCCCTCATGAAGGAAATTTTTAAGTGAAATGAAATTTTCTTTTCCTGTTTTACTTGATTGTGTGGTGGTGAACAATACAATGGCTTCTAGCATAGTTTGGGCCATTACCTTGATTTGTACTGATTTGCTAGCTGTTTTATCCACCAGTGCTTCTGCACCATCAGTTCAAATGTCAACACAGTGAAAAAGGTAATTAGTGCATTCACATTTTTATGAAAATGACTTTGATATTTCCAAAATATTCTCATGCTATTGATATTTATTTTTATAACTTTGAATATTATCTGTTGACATTAGTTAGCGAACCATTGCCTTAAGTTAACTGAGATTCATCCATGGGTGCTAGAGAGGAACTAAGCCCTCTGAAAGCATATGTCTATCCACCTGAATAAACCTGTGGTTCTAATAGCAAAAAGCATGGCAGAATTGATGAGTGGACAGCTAATGCAGTGTGCTATATGGTTTTGTAGTACATTCAAGAAGAACTTAGTGAAACCGTTTCCTGTCAGGTGAAAAAAAAAAAACCTTATACATGTATGCAAAAATATGTGATAAAGTAGGTAAGAATTAAAATGAAATTTGAGGGGCGCCTGGGTGGCTTAGTCGGTTAAGCGTCCGACTTTCGCTTAGGTCATGATCTCACGGTTCGTGGGTTCTAGCCCCACGTCTTGCTCTGTGCTGACTGCCAGCTCGGAGCCTGGAGCCTGTTTCAGTCTGTGACTCCCTCTCTCTCTGACCCTCCCCTGCTCGCGTTCTGTCTCTCTCCTAGAAATAAATAAAACATAAAAAAATTTTTAAATGAAATTTGAGAGGGGAAAATGTACATAATATAAAATGTGCCTTACATTTTGTTATATATTAAATAATAATAACCTTATTCTCTTACTGGTTAAACTCATTATAGTATTATTCCTTACTTTACTTAAAGCGATAACTGAGTTTAAGTAAGTTGCTTAGCCTCTTTAGATCTCAGTTTCACATCTTGTAAACTGTTTTACTAGATGGTTTTGGATAAACATAGGTTTTTTTCATTTCCTAGCAAGGAAATGACTTGGTGCATTAATTATGGTTAAGCCAAAAATGGAAAGAACTATTTCTCTAATCCATAAGGGATGTCTAATGGGACCACCAGTAGTTACTGTGGACATGAGTTCTCTTTGAATTGAGCAAAGCATACATTCTATTTGTATGCTTCTTTTGTACTTACCTATGAGTGTAAGAATACATTCAACTCCTGGGTAACTTGTGTAATGATTTCCTTTGGAATGTGGCAGGTTGTGCAGGGAAAGACTTCCATCTTTACTTTTATTTGAAATAGGTGTTTCAGCTTGATTTTTACTGGAAAGACAGTTTTTCTTCAAGAGGACAAGAGATGACCTTTAAATATGATGACACAAGGACTATGTATACATGAAACCATTTCCATAATTTAATATTCAGAGATTAATTCAAGGAAGAATTCTTAAGTCTTTAAACCTTCTTAGTTTGCCTTTGAGAACCCAGGGGTGGATTATTGGGAAGTATATCCCAAGCAAAATAGTAAGAGATTGTAATTTATTAACCTTTACAGAATCTGTTAAATTGCCCAAGCTCTTCTCTGTTCTTTTTATCTGTTCATATTTGTTTCATCCTTAAAAATACCAACTAGAATTTTTTATCTTCTAACTTCCCCAGCCCTCAGGAATTTAATTCCCCTCTGGATACCTACAATTTGTACCAAATGTTTTAATAATAATTAATTAATAATTAAATTAATTCCATTGATTCTTATTGTTTTATGACTTTAATAATCTCACCCTAATTAGATAAAAATATAATATATATGTAATATGTAGAATGTGTATTATTGTTCAACATTACTTAACATGATGATGAGTACATGGTTGGTAAATATGTGTTGCTTATTTTTTAACTCTTTATTATGGAAAATTTCAAAATAATATAAGGATGTCCTGAATCAATCCTTTGCCAGTTTCAATAATTGTAAACTCATTACAATTTTGTTTCATCATTATCCCTATGCACTTACTATTTCTGGATCATTTTGCAGTGCATGCATAACAACTTATTATTTTATCTGTAAATATTTTATTGTATATCTATAAATGTAAGAATACTTTTGAAAAGATGGACCACTATGAGATTATTATATCTAAAAATAATTAAATACAATTACCTAATGATATACATTTTATCAGTGTTAAAAATTTCCTTCATTGTCTCATTTTATTTTACAGTTTGCTAAAACCAGGATCTATAGAAGATCCATGGATATAGAGCTCTTAAACCTTTAATAATCTCTAGGTTATCTTCTTCACATCTGTTTTCTTTTACTTCTTGATTTCTTTCTTTATATATATATATATATATAAATATATAAATAAATAAATAAATATATATATATTTATTTCTAGGATAGAGAGAGACAGCGTGAACAGGGGAGGATCAGAGAGAGAGGGAGATACAGACTCTGAAACAGGCTCCAGGCTCTGAGCTGGAAGTCAGCACAGAGCCCGACGCGGGGCTCGAACCCACAAACCGCGAGATCATGACCTAAGCGAAAGTCGGAAGCTTAACCGACTAAGCCACCCAGGCGCCCCTTCTTGATTTATTTCTTAAAGAAAGGAAATGATTTGTCCTGTGGAACTGCCAACATTTGTATTTTGTTCAATGTATTCTTATGGTCTCATTTAATAAGTTTTTTTTAATATTTCCCAAAACATCATAGTTAGATCCAGAAGCTTAGTAAGACTTTTTTCCCTCTTTTACAAGAATACTTCAAAGGTAAAGATGTATTCTTCAACTTGGAGATTAAAAATAACCGGTTCACAGTTTTATGATTTTAGCAACCTTTGGCATTCATTGTGTAAATCCACTCATTAATTAGAGTGGTAACATTCTATATCTATCATTTACCCGTTGAAAAACTATAAAAGAAACTTCCTGACAATAGCCTGCCCCTGCCAAGGAACCTAACTTCAACTGGGTTAGACCATATAAAATTTTATTTAACAATTATTTTTAAAATGTAATAATTACATAGCAATTAAGGGAGGTTAAGAGTGGCATGTGATACCAATAAAGTAAGACCAACCTGAAACTTAATGGGAAGCTCAGGGAAAGAGATAGTCAAGTAAGGCAAGTTAAAACCTTAGTCATTCCGTGGTGCTCAGGAAGGCTGTATGTAGTCCCCAGGTTGTACTGCCTTAAAAGTGATGTCAGAGACTGCATACTCTGGAGAAAATAAACTTCATCAAATAAGTCTAGTCAAGTCACTAAAAAATAAACAACCAAACAATATCAACAAACATGGGGGGTGGGAATCAGTATTCAGAGTGGCTACAATATATTATCAAAAATTTCCAGATTTTGACACAAGATTATGAGATGTGAAAAGAAACAGAAAAGTGTGGCTCATACTCAAAAACAGAAGCAAGTAATAGAAACTACCTATGAGGGGGTCTAAATATTGGACTTATCAAAGACTTTAAAGAAGCTATAGAAATATGTTTAAAAACTGAAGTAAACCTTGTTTGAAGAATTAAGGAGAGATATAATGACAAAGTCATAGCAAATGTAGAAATATTTTAAAAAGAACCAAATGAAAATTCTAGATTTGGAAAACACAATAACTGAAATGAAAAGATCACTAGAGCTCAAGAGTAGATTTGAACTTAAAGAGTATATTTGAACTTAATGATAGATTAATAAAGATTATGCATTCTAAAGAACAGAGAGGAAAAATAAAGAGAACCTTAGAGGTTGTCTTTAAGTGCACCAATATATGTGTAAATGGAATACCAGAAAAAGAGAATGAAAAGGGGGAAGAAAAAATATTTGAGGAACATTTTAACTATAATGTGCCTGAGTCTGGATCTCTTTGTCTTTATCCTGTCGTTGTGTTTATTGGTTTGTTGAACCTCTTGGATATATAGATTGATCTTTTACATCAAATTGGGAAGTTTGCAGCTATTATTTCAACTCCATTCAAAATGCCAAAAGGAAAAACCAAGAATAGTCTGTCCAACAAGACTACAACTTAGAATAGAAGGAGAGATGAAGACTTTCCCCGACAAACAAGAAATTTATGACCACTAAACCAGCCCTACATGAAATGCCAAAAGGAACCCTAGGTGGAAAGGAAAGATCATAAGCAGGAGTAAGAACAATAGAAAGCACAAAAGTAGTAAAATTAAGTATACCTATAAAAATCAGGATTCACACACACACACACACACACACACACACACACACACACCAAAGATTCTAAATGAATCCTCTACCCGGAGCATAGAGACTGCTTGAGATTCTCTCTGCCCTGCACACTCTCTCTCTCTCTCTCTCTTTCCCTCAAGTTAAAAAAAAAAAAAGAAAGAGAAGGGATAGAAAAGTATTTATCATGCAAATGGAAATGAAAAGAAAACTGAGGTAGTACTACTTATATCAGACAAAATGGACTTTAAAACAAAGACTGTAACAAGAGACAAAGAAGGACTCTACATAATCACAAAGGAAACAGTCTAACAAGAAGATATAACAATTGTAAATATTTATGCATCCAACATGGAAACACCCAAATATATAAAGCAGCTAATAACAAACATAAATGAAGTAATCAACAGTAATATAATAATAGTAGAAACTTCAGCACTTCAATTACATCAATGGGTAGATCATCCAAATAGAAAATTAACAAGGATACTATTACTTTGAATGACATATTGGACCAGATGGATCTGACAGATATAATCAGAACCTTCCATTCTGAAACTGAGGAATACACATTCTTTTCATGCGCACCTAGAATATTGTCCTTAATAAATTACATGTTAGGCCACAAAACAAGTCTCAACAAATTAAAAAAGATTGAAGTGATACTATGCATCTTTTCCAGTCATTATGCTATAAAACTAGAAATCAACCACAAGAAAAAAATCTTGAAAGAACACAAATACATGGAGCTTAATAACATGCTACTAAACAATGAATGGGTCAATGAAGAAATCAAAATCGAAGAGGAAACCAAAAATTACATGGAGACAAGTGAAAATGAAAACACAATGGTCCAAAATCTTTGGGACACAACAAATGCTGTTCTAAGAGGGAAGTTTATAGCAATGTAGGACTATCTCAAGGAGCAAGCAAATTTAAAATGAACCACCTAGCATTATACCAAAAGGAGCTAAAAAAGAAGATCGAACAAAACCTAAAACCAGTAGAAGGAAAGAAATAATAAAGAAGAAAGGAAAGTAGAAATAAATAAACTAGAAACTAAGAAAATAAAACGTATCAATGAAACAAGGAACTGGTTCTTTGAAAGATCAACAAACTTGATAAACTTTTAGCTAGACTCATTAAATGGGGGAGGGGAAGCAAGGCTCAAATAAGCAAAATAAGAAAGGAAATTAGAGAAATAACAGCAAAAGATTGTAGAGAAATACAACAGATTATTAAGGATTATTATGAAAATTTACATACCAACACATTGAACACCCTAGAAGAAATGGATAAATTCCTAGAAACATAATCTCCCAAAACTGAAGCAGGAAGAAATAGAAAATTTGAACCGACTGATTACCAGCAATGTTGAATCAGTAATCAAAAAACTCTGAAAAAACAAAAGTCCAGGATCAGATGGCTTCCTAGGTGAATTCTACGAAACATTTAAGAAAGAGTTAATCACTATTCTTCTCCAAATTCATTCTACGAGGCCAGAATTACCCTTCCCTGATACTACCACCAGATAAAGACACTACAACAAAAGAGAATTATAGGCCAGTATCTCTGATGAACAGATGCAAAAATCCTTAACAATCAGCAATACCCAATCAACAATACATTAAATCAATCAACCCAAAATATCAGCAAACCCAATCAACAATACATTAAAAAAATCACTCACTACAATGAAATGGGATTTATTTCTGGGATGTAAGGATGGTTCAATATTTGCAAATCAATCAACATGATACATCACAACAACAAGAGAAATGATAAAAACTGTATGAGCATTTTAATAGATGCAGAAAAAGCATTTGACAAAATACAACATCATTCATGATAAAAATCCTCAACAAAGCAGTGTTACAGGGAACATACCTCAATATATGAAAAACCACAGCTAACATCATACTCTATGATGAAAAACTGAGAACTTTTCCTCTAAGGTCAGGAACAAGACCAGAATGTCCACTCTAACCACTTTTAATTCAACATAGTACTGGAAGTCTAGCCACAGCTCTCAGACAAGAAAAAGAAATAAAATGCATTCAAATTGGGAAGGAAGATATAAAACTTCCACTATTTGCTGATGACACAACACTATATATAGAACACCCAAAAGATTCCATCAAAAACCTATGATAACTGATAAATGAATCCAGTAGCCTTATAGGATACAAAGTCACTATATAGTAATCCATTGCAAAGAGTTACAAACAGAGAGAGGAAAACAAACCCCAAGAGATTCTTAAATATTTACAGAGAACAAACTGAGGGTGGATTGGGGGGAGAGGGAGGAAAATGGGTTATGGGCATTGAGGAGGGCACATGGGATAAGCACTGGGTGTTGTATATAAGCCAATCTGACAATAAATTTATATTCATAAAAAAGAAATCCATTGCATTTCTATACACTAAAAATGAAGCAGCAGAAAGTAAATTAAGAAGATAATTCCATTTACACGTGCACTAATACTAATAACATGCCCAAGAATAAACTTAACCAAAGAAGTGAAAAACTTATACTCTGAAAACTATAAAACACTGATAAAAGAAATTAAAGATGACACAAACAAATGGAAAGATATTCAATGCTCATGGATTGTAAGAACAAATATTGTTAAAATGTCTCCCAAAGCCATCTATAGATTTAATGCAATCCCTATCAAAACACCAATAACATTTTTCACAGAACTAGAACAGATAATCTTAAAATCTGTAAGGAGCCATAAGAGGCCCTGAATATCCAAACCAATCTAGAAAAAGAAGAACAAACTAGAGGTATCACAAACCCAGATATCAAAATATGCCACAAAGCTATAGTAATCAAAACAATATGATACAGGCACAAAGATAGACACATAGATCAATAGACCAGAATAGGGAGCCCAGAAATAAACCCACAATTATATGGTCAATTAATACTCGACAAAGAAGGTGAGACTATGCAAAGGGAAAAGACAAAAAAACAACAAACGGTGTTGGGAAAACTGGGTGGCGACATGCAAAATGAAACTGGACCACTTTTTCACACCATACACAATAATAAACTCAAAATACATTAAAGACTTAAGTGTGAAACCTGAAACCATAAAAACCATAAAAGAGAGCACAGGCAATAATTTCTCTGACGTTGGCCATAACAATTTTTTCTAGCTTTGTCTCCTGAGGCAAAGGAAGCAAGAGCAAAAATAAACTATTGAGACGACATCAATATAAAATCTTCTGAACAGCAAAGAAAACAATCAACAAAACTAAAAAACAACCTACTGAATGGGAAATAATATTTGAAAATGATGTTTCCAATAAAAGATTAATGTCCAAACTATATGAAGAACTTATGGAAGTCAACACCAAAACAAAACAAAACAAAACAAAAAAAACAAAACAAGCAACCAAAACAAAAAACAAAAACACGTAATCTGATTAAAGACATGAACAGACATTTCTCCAAAGAAGATATCCAGACACATGAAGAGATGCTGAACATCACTCATGATCAGCAAAATGTAAATAAAAACCACAATGAGATATCACCTCACACCTGTCAGAATGGCTAAAATCAAAATCACAAAAAAAAAGTGTTGACGAGGATGTGGAGAAATAGCAAAGTATTTTCGAAAAATGAGAAAAAAAGACATTCCAGATAAACAAAAAGCTGAGAGAATTCATTGTTGGTAGAACTACCTTAAAAGAAACATGAAAGTGTGTTCTCCAGAATGAAAGCAAATGACCCCTGACAGTAATTTAATCTCTCTGACAGGAGAAAACAGAGTACCAATAAATATAAATATGTAGTTAATTAGAAAAGACAATATAATTGCATATTTCTTTTCCCTTCTTCAGTGACATTAAAAAGCAATTGTATTGAACTATGTATGTTTTTATTGTTTAACCTATAACATAAAGAGATATATTTGACCATAATAGCACAAAGGAAGTTGGTGGTAACAAAGCTCTATTAGGCACTAGATGTGACTCAAATCTCAGAAACAAATGAATAGAACTAGTAATATTATATACAAAGGTTAATATAGCAAACCCTATAAACATATACGTTCTCTCCTTCCTTCTTTCAACCACTTGAGAAGGCAAAATTACATAATGTAATAATTTTGACAATGTATTCTTGATTTATCAGAAACATAGATATAAGTATAAAAAATAACACAACACACACACACAGGAGATAGATATTTGTAGAAGTAAAGTTTATATATCTCACTAGAATTATGTTAGTATATACCTTTGATGGGTTATGTATTACAAGTCACAAAGCCACTAGTAAGAGAATAATATTAAAAATATTTTTTAAATTAAAATTAAAATTATTTTAAAATAATTGTTTAAAACTTGTAATTAAAGGATTTACATTATACCAGAAAATATTTTCTAAATTTGTAAACAGGTAACAGAAGGCACAGAGGAATAAATAACATAGAAATAAAAATACAACAAAAAGCAAAATGTCAAACTTGAATCCAACCAAATCAATAATAACATTAAATGTGATGTATTAGTCAGTTCAATTATATGCTGTCTGGATACTTTAGACTCAAAGGTACAAATAGGATGAAAGTAAAATGAAGGGGAAAAATATCCAAATTGCAATCCTAAGAAAGCTGGAATAACTATACTAAAATCAGAGAAAATAGACTTTAAAACAAAACTCATTGCTAGAGCTAAAAAGGGACCTTTTATAATGATAAAAGAGTCAATCCATCAAGAAGATAATAACAATTATAAACATATATACAGTTAACAACAGAAGCCCAAAATTCATGAGGCAAAATCACAAAAATTAAGAGAGAGCTAGACAATTCAACAATAATACTTGGAGATTTTGATAACTCACTGACAATAATGGATAGTACTAGAGAGAAGATCAATAAGGAAATAGAAGATTTGAACAACACTATAAACTAAGTAGACATAACAGACATTCATAGAACACTCCACTTAGCAACAGCAGAATACACATTAATCTCACGTATGTGGAACATTCTCCAGAGTAGACCATATGCTAGGTCATTAAACAAGCCTCAATAAATTTAAAAGGTTTGGAATTATAAAAAGTATGTTCTTTAACTACAATGGATTTACATTAAAAATAAATATCAGACAAAAACTTAGAGAAATGCACAAATATGAGGAAATTAAAATATAATTCTAAATAACCAGTAAGTCAACAAAGAATTCATCAAGGAAATGAGAAAATACTTCTAGGTATGTAAAGGCAAAGCACAGAAAACTAAAAATTGTGAGATAACCTAAAGAAGTTCCTGCAAATACCCATTTAAAAAAGAAGAAAGGTAAATAATTCATTTTAAAAATGGGCAGGGGCACCTGGGTGGCTCAAGTCATGATCTTATGGTTTGTGGGTTCAAGCCCCACATCAAGGGAATAATATTCTGACAGCACAGAGCCTTTTCGGATCCTCTGTCCCCCTCTCTCTCCGCCCCATCCCCTGCTAGTGCTCTGACTCAAAAATAAATAAACGTTTAAAAAATGTAAAAAATAAAATGGTCAAAGGTTCTGAGTAAACTTTTCTCTAAGATACACAAATAATCAATAAGTACATGTAAACATGGTCAACATTATCAGTTATTAGAGAAGAGCAAATCTAAATCGTAATAAGGTACCACTTCACATTCACTATTATGTCTGTAACAAAAAAGACTGACAATAATGTTAGCGAAGATGTAGAAAAATTGGAAGCATTATCCATTGCTGATGGGAATGTAAAATGGTGCAGCCACCTTTGGAAACAATTTGACAGTTTCTCAAAATGTTAAAAATAAAGTTACACATGAACCAGCAATTCCACTCCCAAGTATATGCCCAAGAGAATTACAAAGATAAATATATATAAAATCTTGTGCATGAATTTTCATAATTCTTAAGTAATTGCCAAAAAAAATGAAAGCAATTCAAATGTCCAACAAGTGATGAATGGACAATAAATACGATATATCCATAAAGTATGATTTTATCTAGCAATAAAAAGAGTGAAGAACTGATGGTTAACTAGTGGTTAAACTGTGAAAATACCATGAATCATTGAATTGTACACATTATAGTATGTGAATTACATCTCCACAAAGAGGTACTATATTTCATTTGATAGATCCGAATGCAATTAGATCTAGTTTTAAATTTTCTATTCTTTTTCATTGGTTTCTTTAATCACAAATACCACATTTTTTACTGCAGAAATTTTATATGTTTTGGGGTCTGGTATGGCTAGGTTGCCTTCATTGTACTTGCTGTTTAGGAGTTTCTCAACTATGCTTGTTTATTTACTTTTCTTTTTGAATTCTATAATCCATTTGCCTAAATCCAGAAAAAAATTCCATTAAAGTTGTTTTTATTGGTATTAAATTTGTGGGGAGTAAAAAAATTGATTCTAGGGAATGAAAAAAGCAGATCTATAAAACTTTTGTCACTTCTGGGCAGTTGGTATGTGGAAAACAGCTGTTGCAGCACAGTGGAAAAGAGAGAAAAGTTTGGAGAAATCTAGATTCAGATTTCATTTTGACTCCTCATTAGATGCGCAAACTTGAAGAAGTTGATTAATTTCTCTACCCTCGCATTTTCCCATTTAGAAAATGGAGATGATACTGAAGATGGGGGTTGTTTTAGGAATTAAACCTTCACAAGTGTGGGTTTTTCTTGTTCTTTTTCTTTTTTTCTCTGATGCACACTTAATACCTGGTCTCGTGCCTGATCCATAATGGAAGGTAGAGAATTAAATGTCTATTGAATAAATCATTGAAATATCTGTCAAAGTCAACAGTTTATAATGGGTAATCAAATGTCAGTCCTCTTTTTTATTTTAGAAACAATGCCAACATTAAATTTATAATTATAATATTAAAGTACTTCTTTTGGCTTTTCATATTATTGAAATATTTTGTATAAAAGCCAAGAATGAACATTTTTCTCTATGATATAATTTACAATGAAAGCTTGATGTGGTTGTGATTCTTTTTTTTTTTAATTTTTAATGTTTTTTAAAATTTATTTCTGAGAGAGAGAGACAGGGTAAACAGGGGAGAGCCAGAGAGAGAGGGAGACACAGAATCTGAAACAGGTTCCAGGCTCTGAGCTGTCAGCACAGAGCCCGATATGGGGCTGGAACCCATGAACCATGAGATCATGACCTGAGCTGAAGTCAGACGCTTAACCGACTGAGCCACCCAGGCGCCCCTGATACTTTAAAGCATATATTTTCAGTTTATATTTTCTTTAAGTTTTATATTTACAATAGCACTAAGTCATCGCTTACTGGAAGTAACTCCTATAAATAATAAATTAAAAGTAGATTTACAGAGGTGTGTGGGTGGCTCGGTTGGTTAAGCATGGGACTTTGGCTCAGGTCATGATCTTATGGTTGGTGAGTTTGAGCCCTGAGTTGGCCTCTTGGGCTCTGCTGACAGCTAACAGCCTGGAGCCTGCTTCTCTTTGTCCCTCCCCTTCTTGTGCTCTCTCATTCTGTCTCTCTCTCTCTCAAAAGTAAATGGGTAAATATTAAATTTTTTTAAAGTTTTAAAAGTAAACTTAGGGGAAAATGAAGAGAAAGGGCAGTAAGTCATATCCATAATATCCATATGCATTTTAATTTGCAGTTAGAAAAAACTGAACAACTAGTTTTGATTAAACCAGTTTTTATTAAAAAAGCATTTTTATCAGTCTCATTTGTTCATGAGTGGGGTTATTGTTGTTAAATAGCAAAATTTCTAGAATAAATGATTGCAAAGAAAAAAAACTACTATTCAGTGAACTGGTGGCAAGATTAGAATACAAAATGACAATATACTTGTGAATAAGATTTTGCTGAATCTTTCTTTCAGCATACTCTCAATATTCTCTCTCTAAATATATATTTAGAATGTTATAAATATGTAGCCTAATTTTTCTAAATACATATGTAATATATTATATATACTAAAAGAGACAGAGAAAGACAAAGACACAGAGATTGTTAAATTACCATGAACCTCGTTCCATCCTTGGACAGATAGGTGCAGGGTAGAAAAATGCGTATTGAGGGGCGCCTGGGTGGCTTAGTCGGTTAAGCGTCCGACTTTCGCTTAGGTCATGATCTCGCGGTTCATGGGTTTGAGCCCCGCGTCGGGCTGTGTGCTGACTGCCAGCTCAGAGCCTGGAGCCTGTTTCAGTCTGTGACTCCCTCTCTCTCTGGCCCTCCCTTGCTTACGCTGTCTCTCTCTCTCTCCTAGAAATAAATAAAACATTTTAAAAAAATTTAAAGAAAAAAAGAAAAATGTGTATTGACATATTGATAGAAACTTTGGGTTTCTGACAATGATTGCTGGTATGGTATCTTTAATAATCCATAAAGGTTGGGGCAGTGTGTGTGCATAAATGGAAGCAAGATAGTCTTCCTTTAATTAACTGGAATAGTTCTAACGATGTTATGGAGGGATGCCTGAGCTAGTTATAAATGTAGTTATTTTTTCTTCAAAATGTCCAAGTTATTTAGATATTAACCAACACTAGTTGTTTAGACACAGGCCTCCTTGCAGGCTTTGGCTCTTCTAGCATAAAATTTTCCCACCAGTGTTTCTCTTTTCATCCTCCTGTTTTCTTGGAATTATTGTTATAATGACACATGCATATGAGTAGGTACATATTTTTATCAATATTTATTGTGGCATGGTAGAATGTGTAAATCAAGAAAAGGCAAATTCAAATTTTAGCTTTACTATTTATTAACTGAATGACTGGCAAATCATTTAATCTCTCTGAACATCAGTTTCTTCATAGGTAAACCAGCAGGTAATTTCTTCACTACAAATTGATGGTTATAAGTTTTATGTCAACAAAGTTAATGTCTTCTAAATTCCTAACACAGTGCTAGATACAGTAAATACTCAATCCAGAGTTATTATTTACATTATCATTATTTCATCTCCATTTGTCATAATATGAAATTAAGTGACTAGCCTCCCTGGAAGGATATATAGGTAAGAACTGCTATGTGTGTGTCTCCTTTGGGAAGTTGTTTGATTGATAGGAAATCAGGTTTCTGCCTTCTAATTCGTCAGACTTTCACATTGCGAAACTCACTGCCTCATTCTCACCTCTCTCCTCCCTGAAACATTTTGGCACAGACCTTGCAGGAGGCTACTCTGACTACTTATCTAGATGCCCCTTCTCAACTTCCTTTACTTGTTACTTTTCAGTGACTTGATACCCAAATTTTGCAATGCTCCAAGGGTTAGTTCTTTGACTTCCCTTTTTTCTGCACTCTTCCATTGGGATCCTTTTCATTTTCATAACTTTAGGTACCACTATAATGCTGATCACATCCTATCTGAAGGCTCAGCCCAAACCTCACTCCTGAGCTTCACACACAAGTATCCAACTGCTTACTTATCTCAGTTTTTTCATTCATAAAATGAGTTTGGTATTACTGTTCTTTCTGCTTTCTGACTCATTTTTATTTTGATGACTAAAATGAATTTGTGAATGATATTAGAAAACTCCAAAGGTGACTCAAATATGAAGCCATAATTACCTTGTAACATTTTTAATATATGAAATACATTATTTAAACACTGTAATAACTATATTTGGTGATTCAAAACTAAACTAACCTGCTAACTAGCATTTTTCAATAGCTTTATATTTAGATGTGTTATAGTCATTAAGCTTTCAGGTACAATTTTCAGGCTCCTACAAAGATGCTGTTTTTGGGCATAGTTGGTGTACAAACCGTGTTAGCATCTTTCTTGCTACTGCATGTATTTACTTTATTTCCTTTTTCTAATTCACTATAATATCAATGCGTTAGGTTCCTTATTAAAAGTTAAGAATGTCAGAATGAGTAAAAACAAGATGAAAATAGAAGAATTCCCATTTGGATGAGCCATGAAAGTGACTTAAAGGAAACAAATAACATACATCTAAAAAGTTAGATGCTGACAGAAATAAAGCAGGATAGCAAAGGACTTGCGCTGCAGAGGAGATTCTCAATAATTAGGTGGACATGAGGTGGACGTAAG
This sequence comes from Hyaena hyaena, assembly GCF_003009895.1. Lineage (NCBI taxonomy): Eukaryota > Metazoa > Chordata > Mammalia > Carnivora > Hyaenidae > Hyaena > Hyaena hyaena. The sequence continues at coordinate 772,131 of NW_024081340.1, forward strand.
GTGGACATGAGGACCCATTACATTGATGAGAATCAGTACTTATAAACTATAATGCTTGCTCAGTGAACTCTAAGTAAAAGATTTACACGAAGATTTTTTATTGCCTTGACAATGGGAATTTTCTTCACGAAGGCTAATCTGGATAACATCTTTGTAGAGTGCCTAACCTGAAAACAGCAGGGTCTAGTATTGAAACTTCATTATGGTACCATTCCCCCATGAGTACCAGCCTATCATCTGATACAGGTTGATTGCACTGTACCCCTCTTTCATGCAGAGAACAGGAATTTGGCTTCCTTGAAATAGATAGTTGCTATACATATAGATCTGTTTTTTTCTATTTGTCATGTTTTTGCCATGAGTACCATCACAGCTAGGACACCAAGACTGATATAGTCAACATTGTTTTTTTATAGCCATATTCACCTCTCTTCCACACCTCTATTCCTGTTTCCTGAAATAATCACTAATCTCTTCGGCATTTCTATAATTTAATTTCAAAAATGGAATATAAATGAATATCATATGACCTTTGGGGTATAGCTCTTTTCACTCAGTACAATTCCCTGGCAATTAATGCACATAATTGCATATATCAACAGTCCATTCCCTTTTATTGCTGAGTAATATTCTGTGGTATGGATTCATCACACTTTCTTTAACTGCCCACCTATGGAGAGTCATCTGGATGGCTGCCAGTTTGGGACTGTGAGAAGTCCTGTATAGGTTGTATGAATATAAATTTTTAGTTCTCTGGGATCAGTGCCCAAGAGTGCAATTGCTGGGTCATATGGGAATTGCATGTTTAATTTTTATAGGAAACCACCAGACCATTTTCCAAAGTGACTGTATCATTTCCCATTTCACCAGAAATATATAAGGGATGTAGTTTCCCTGCACTCTCCACAGCATTTGGGGTTATCACTTCTTTTTAATTTTAGCCATTCTGATAAATGTGTATAGTGATATCTCATTGTGATTTTAATTTGCATTTCCCTAATAGTTAGAGACATTGAGTATATTTTTATTTCCCTATTTACTATATGTATATCTTCTTTCATAAAATGTCTCTTCATAGCTTTTGGCCATTTTCTGATTGTTTTCTTTCTTCTTTTTTAACTGATGAGTTTTGAGATTTCTTTATGTTTTGAGAGTTTGAGATACTAATTCTCTGTCATATATGTGGTTTACAAATATCTTCTCTGAGAATATAACTTTTATTTTTATCCTTTTACTAGAGTGTTTCAAAGAACAAAAGGATTTAATTTTGATGAGGTCCATTTGTCCAATTTTTCCTTCTATGGTTCATGCTTTAGAGGTCAAGTTTAAAAATCTTTTGCCTAGACTTAGATCCCAAAAGGTTTTTTCCTATGTTATTTTCCTATTTTATAGTTTTTATTGTACATTTAAGCCTGTGATCTATTTTGAGTTAATTTTCATATGTGGTCTAATGAGGTTTTTTTGTTTTGCTTTGCTTTGTTTTTTCCTATGAATGTCCAATTGTCCCAGTACAATTTGTTGAAAAGGCATTTTTATTCCATTGAATTTTGCACTCTTTTTTACTCGTGTCATATTTGTCTATATGTCTTTCCCTCCACCCAATATTACAATATTTTAATCACTGTAACTATATAGTAGGATTTAATAATGGCTAGTGATACCTTCTACTTATTCTTTTTCAAGATTGTTTTAGGTTTAGTTATTCTATGCTTATGCCTTCCAATATAAATTTTAGAATAATCCACAGATCTTTAAATATTTTGTTCACCACCATGGTACCTCACACTTTAACAAAGGATTTACTGTCTTGCCATTTACTTTTGTCATACAGCAGTGGATGGCATGATAGCATGGGGGAATGGTCCATTCAAGACACAATTATGCAGTGAGTTGGGTAACAGAAGTCCCTTTCCTACAAGATGTAGTATAGTCATATAACTAGCTACCAGTATATGGCATTGTTTCTTTGTTAGCCAGAAATCATGAATCTAGAGCCAAGAGGTAGAAGTCATTATTGCCCCTCTCATTATCATCATTATCAATCTCTTACAAAATTTCTGCTTCTAGTCCTATAACTTTGAATTATATTGATTTAGAGGGGTTAGTTAACAGATAGTATACGCTTTCATGAGGAAACATAATATTGATCCCATTGAACTGGGTGTTAAGACTGCCATCTGGCCATTTAGAGCTTCTAGTCCCTCTTTACCTTCAGGCAAAGAAGGTGTTTACTCTATTAGCTGGGGATCTTTATCCTGATTATCAAAGAGAAATAGTGTCTGTGTTTCTTTTTTTAATGTTATTTGTTTATTTCTGAGAGAGAGAGAGAGCATGAGCAAGGGAGGGTCAGAGAGAGAGAGAGAGAGAGAGAGATACAGAGTCTGAAACAGGCTCCAGGCTCTGAGCTAGCTGTCAGCACAGAGCCCGACGCGGGGCTCGAACCCATGAACCATGAGATCATGACCTGAGCCGAAGTTGGACTGTCAACCGACTGAGCCACTCAGGCGCCCCTAGTGTTTGTGTTTCATAATGGAAGTGAGATCTAGTCCTAGAAACTAGCATTCTTGGAGTGCTTTGAGCTCATCCATACTACAGAGAAGACAACTAAGAAGTAAGTTCCTTTATCAGTGAAGGTCTGAATCATAAAGAGAGATGTCCTTTTGTGGGGCTGGCAGAGAGAAAAGACAACATGGGCTAGGTACCAAAAAACAAGGCTATAGTGGCCAACTACAACTGCATAATCAAATGCAAAAATGAGGATTAGAGTAGCTATTCATATATTTTCCTTTAGCTTTATTATAAAATGTTGATATTTGTAAATATTAACAAATCTTTCTCATCTCTTCTTTCCCTACTGTTTAATTTAAAGTGTATTGGTAGTTGTGAATCTAATATTCTTTAAGTTGAAGGATATCAAAGGGGAATTGTAGTTTTACTTGAGGAGGAATGAGCATTACTTCAAGATGGGAACAGTGACTTGTGGGAGTTGGGGGTCTTCTCTTTTTAGGAGATGATGAGTCTGATATAAGAGATTGTTGCATTAGGAAGGTGGAAACATGTTGTTTCTGTTTCAGTTTATAAGTTTCAGTATGGCTGAAGAGTATGTGTGAACACTGCATGGCTACCAAGCAACTGGCACTCATTTGGGGCCCTCTCTTTTCTTGTTTTTGTTTGTTTGTTTATCCTGAGAGGTTCTTTCTGATCAGTGAAATGGAAAGAGATAAAGTAAGTTATGACATTTGATCTTGCTTCCTGCCTACCTAGCTCAGTGAAACCCTACCTGGTCATGATCTCTCCACAGACACATTGTGACCCATTTAAGCCTTCTCCAGGACCTGAAGTTCAGCCAGTAGCTCATTTCTCTGCTTCCCCACTTGCCAACATATAGAACCACAACTGTAACATAAGCCTGAGGCAGTCCATGGAAGGTTAGGACTGGGACCCATCCCAGTGAAAGCCCTCAGGTTTATAGGTTATATAAGACCTATAAAAAAGAAGTTGATTGGGATACCTGGGTGGCTCAGTCAGTTAAGCATCTGACTTTGGCTCAGATCATGATCTCACAGTTCATGGGTTTGAGCCCCGCACTGGGCTCTGTGCTAACAGCTCAGAGCCTGGAGCCTGCTTTGGATTCTGTGTCTCCATCTCTATCTGCCCCTTCCTTCCTCATACTCTGTTTCTCTCTCTCTCTCTCTCTCTCTCTCTCTCCTCAAAAAAAAATAAATAAAATAAAAACAATTTAAAAAATTAAAAAATATTTTTTAAAAAAAACATGAAGTGGATCAGAGGGTTCTATCCATTTAGTGAATTAACTTCCTCGTGTTTTTTAATTACCAGTGACTTGGTATCTGGTTATTTATCTGACTGCCTTAGGGGAACACTGACTCATGAGCAGCTAGAAAAGAAGGAAGCTGGTAGAGTTGACAACCAGCTGGCATATCTTGCAGGTAGCTGCTGTGTGATAATGCGGTGAATACAAGTGTGCGACATTCTGGTTTCTTCCCCTTGCGTTCACCTGGTGGTCCTCTTCATCTGACTCACAGATGGGAGCTGCCATGCGCTGGAAGGAGTACAAAATCAGAAACTAAAAGAAGCCACATTATTGGCTTAGAATATTAAAATGAATAGTCCTGGAAAGATATGAATGGAGATGAGATCTGGCAAAACTGTTTTTCCCCTGTCTTTCAAATATGTGAATGTCCTCTGAGCTGGGAAAATGGGGGCTGCCCGATCCTCCTCCTTGGGACTAAAATAAAGAGTAATAAAACAATGCATGGATCTGGGCATTAAAGGGATAAGTGTTCTGGTTCCTCCTTGTTTTCCTTTTCCTGTGTGGGTAGTAGAGTAGAACTGGCTGTGTGAAAGCATAGATGGAAGTATGAGTACAGCTTCAGAGAGGCCATATCCCCTAAAGAAATAGTTGAATAGCCAGATATTTTCTGGTGTGACCAAAAGTGGCCTACATTTGGCAGTTAGCACTAGAAGGTGAAAAGGATTCTGGGAGGTGGCAGATAGGGTGGCGTGGACTGTGAGCTGCAGGCCAGATAGTAGATATTGCCTCCTCATGGGTCTCAGTGTGGGGGAATTAAAGACTATGAAATGTGTACCTCTTGCCCATTAATTTCACACCATTAAATACGCTCACAGCAGAGAATCAGCCTCAGGAAAAATCCTCCATGACTGATTTGCAGTAAGAGAATAGTAAATTTGAATAGTTTATTAAAAGTGACTAGATTAGTTTTTCTACCTTCAGGTAGAGATGGGGGACTCAAAATAGAAACCAAGTCCATATATAGAGAAATAAAATTAAATATCTGCACACCTGATAGATACATCAGTGAATATATGGTGTGCTTATGACCATTGTATCCTGTTCCAATCTTTCTTGTGACCTCTTCTTGTTTTAGAGAGAAATGGCAGAAGTTAGTTTTCTTATTTTCAACTGATATAAAATTTATTTTAGTGATAATAGAATTGGAAGAGTAGTGATTTTTAAAGCTTTTAAATGGACCTTCCCCAAAATGCTAGAATAACATGCATTTGTAATGAAGTAATATGATTATTTGAAAAGAGGTTTTGTAATTAGCCCTCTGTAATGCTTTACATATTTTAAAACACATGTATTATTTGGAAGAGATTTTTACTTCATAATTGGTATACCTTAATTTGTCAGTTTCTCCATAAGGAGCTTATAAGAATGCTACCATTAACTATGACACATATATTTGTGAACCTGATGTTTTTAGAGAAGAAAGTTACTTTTTTGTTTTATAAATCATATATTATTATTTTTACTATCATAATTATTAATATTCTTCTGACACTCCTTTCTATTTCAAGAGCGTATGAGGTGATTCAAGAGTTCAAAATCTTTCTTTGAAAAGAAGTTCTTATGAAGAAAAAATACGGTGAATTTAACAAAATAAAACAACAACTGAAAACAATAACTAGCATTTTCCAAGTAATGTGTAGAGAAGGAATTTCCCTTCAGGTGCTGTTTCCTTAGATGACTTAAAAGTAGTTGATTTTATTCAGTTTCTATTTCTTTTCATAAACAAAATTATGCAAGTATTTTGCTATGTTATTTTAACTCATTTCTTCACTAAAGAACATCTTCTTAGGTTTCTTGTCCTTCAAAGAATGTGTTTTTCTAAAATGCCCTAAAGAAGCTCAGGTCCTTCATTACTGTTTTGTTTTGTTTATAAATTGTTAGCTGAAAAGACTTTCTTGTAGCACTTTTTCTGGAAGAGGAGAGTTTGCCTGCAATGCAACTTGTAGTTGCCAGAAACCACATATGTACCTACAATGTAGATACAGTCAGATATTCCAAAATTACAGTCCTTTGAGACCATATTTACTTTACCAAGGAAATAATTGTTTTACTTTAACTCACATTAAAGCCTCATTCTATGTCAGAAAGACAATTATTATAGTGGACAGCATCTCGTCTGCCCCTTGATCATTTCAGTAGTATATGTAAGCACATACCCTACACTAGCTCTTGATTAATCTGCCCACAGATGAGGTTCTTTCCCATTTTTCAATCATTTAGAGACCTAAGTTGAACATAACACTCAGTACAGAGGAAGAAGAGGAGCTGTGTTAGGTCCATTTTTTAACCATTAAGGAAGGTTGTTTATAAAATGGTGGCTCATGAGGAAGAATAAATGAGCTTTATTAAAATGAAGGAAATTGCATGTTTCTAAAAAAATCTTAAAATAAATAATTCCAACAGTGGAGGAAGCAAAATCACCCCTAGGCAAATCTTCATAGATTATTTATGCTTTTGGAAAAGAGTCATTCAGGCATCTGACCATCCTTGATTAATAATGAATGTGGTTTCAGGACCATCACAGCACTGGATTGTGTTACAAAGCCAGCACTAATCATTTGGAAGAGAAGCAACAAATGTAATTACTTTATAATCAGACTAGATCAGCCAATGATGGCTCATCAGATGAAAGTGTATAATATAACCATAATTTTATAAATTGGCTTTATGCAATAAAACATACAATACAACCACATTAGGTTCTGCTCAGTGATTCACAGATAACCTTGATGTCAACCTCTAAAGAAGTGACCATGTTTAGAGAACCTTCAGAGGGGGCAAGTGACTGAGGGAATGAGGAGGTGATCTCAACAGAATCAGAGTTAGTGTGAGTGGATATTTTGAACCTACGTTGGATTGCATTCTTCTCTTCTTGGTTCCCCTGAAGAATGCTATTCCTGGTCTATAACATCTTGCATCCTTTATCAGTGATTATCACAGAGAATATATAAAACTGAACTCAGTGGCTGAGTTTGCATTTATCTTCTTTTCTGTTCACATGAACAATTCATATGTCATAGACAGCACCATCTCTCATATCTTGTGCTCTCTGCAGGTCCTCTGTGGCAGAGATATGTTTAGATAGAGCTGGTATTTTTGACATTTTTACATGATCAGTATAACCCTGGTAAATCCCCATCTATTGAAGTGGGTCAAGTTCAGAAGGATGGGATCACCTATCTTGGTACCCAGGCACTAAGAGCTCAATTGCACCTTGTTGGAAAGAAAGAGTACATGTATACATTAGTCAGTTCATGTTAAGAGACTACAGATTTGGAGAGACTCTTTGGGGGAAAAACTGACCACTGCGAACTTCAGGAAAATGTTGAATTTTCAGGTTTTCTCCATCCATCTTTTCTTACAATGGCTCTGCAGCTACTATAGATGGAGATTTTAATCCTGGCTCTGCTAAATATTAGAGAACTTCCCTTGGGAGAATCTCTAACCTCTCTGTGCTTCCACTTCCTCTACAAAATAGAGATAATAATAAATTTTATCTCCAATATTTATTGAGAGGATGAATTTAACTAATACAGGTAAACAGCAGTACTAGGCATTTTATGTATATATTAACATTAAGTATAGATCCCACAGCCAACAATGCAGTTTTATTCTAACCATGTTTTCTTTTGGCAACTGATTTCAATACTTTCATCTATGAATGCATATAAACATTTTTGAAACACGATCAATTTTCCCTTTGTACCACTGATAAAAGGAATAAGTGCCTCAGTTTCACTATACTCAATTGTTTATTTGTAGTGCCTTCCAAAATGAAGGTTCTCCCCTTTTTCTTAGTACTAAGTACTTAGTATCCATTTGTTAAGTATCCATCTAGCTAGTCTAATGTTCTAGTCATTTCTTTCCATGTCCTCAAATGGGAAGTTCCATACTGCTTACTTGTGAATTTACCCTTCCTCACGCCATATCTGTTTATTTATTTTTTTAATCTTTTATACACACACACACACACACACACACATAGTTTATTGTCAAGTTAGCTAACATACAGTGTACACAGTGTGCTCTTGGCTTCAGGAGTAGATTCCTATGATTCATCACTTACATACAATACCCTGTGCTCATCCCAACAAGTACCCTCCTCAATGCCCATCACCCATTTTACCCATTCCCCGCCTCCATCAACCCTCAGTTTCTTCTCTGTATTTAAGAGTCTCTTGTGGTTTCCTTCCCTCTCTGTTTGAAACTTTTCTTTTTATTTTCTTTTCCCCTATGATCTTCTGTTAAGTTTCTCAACTTCAACTTATGAGTGAAAACATATAATATCTGTTTTTCTCTGACTGGCTTATTACACTTAGTATAATACCCTCCAGTTCCATCCATATTGTTGCAAATGGCAGGATTGCATTCTTTTTCATTGCTGTATTCCATTATATATATATATATACATATATATACATACATATATATATATCTTCTTTATCTTTTTTATCTTCTTTATCCATTCATCAGTTGATGGACATCTGAGCTCTTTCCATAATTTGGCTACTGTTGATAGTGCTGCTATAAACACTGAGATACATGTTCCCCTATGAATCAGCACTCCTGTATCCTTTGGATAAATTCCCAGTATTGCCATTGCTGGGTTGTAAAGTAATTCTATTTTTAATTTTTGAGGAACCTCCACACTGTTTTCCAGAGTATGCCATGTCTGTTTAATCCCATTAGCTGTGACATGGACTTTTAACAAACAGCATATGATTCCATATATCAATGCCCCATGCCTTGGGGGAATTGATTTTCAGTTTTGAAAAATAAAACAATTAAGACCCAATTCAATCTCAAGGGAATATAATTTAGTATTATTGCTCTTTTCTTATATAATGTGCAGATATATCTCAGGACCATACAACATATGTCTAGGAAGGTCAGAACATTGAAAAGCATAATAACTGAGTTTATTTCCTCTCTTTTTAATGTACAGCGAAGTTATTTTTAATTTGATTAAACCTCTAGTGTCTACTGAACTTACAGCCACCCAGAGAGAACATTCTAAAAATTCTGAAAATATCCCACGTTTGAGATTGACTTTATTTCTAGGGCTTTCTCAATGCATAAATTAAAGTTTGGGGATGTTTGTTTCTTTTTAAAATACAAGTTAAAGGGGCGCCTGGGTGGCTTAGTCGGTTAAGCGTCCGACTTTCGCTTAGGTCATGATCTCGCGGTTCGTGGGTTCGAACCCCAAGTAAGGCTCTGTGCTGACTGCCAGCTCAGAGCCTGGAGCCTGTTTCAGTCTGTGACTCCCTCTCTCTCTGACCCTCCCCTGCTCACGCTGTCTCTCTCTCTCCTAGAAATAAATAAAACTTTAAAAAAAAAAATTTAAAAAAAAATAAAATACAAGTTAAGAAAAGGTTTGTTTTTTTTTTTTTTGCCTATACAAAAGATATCTGTGCCATGTAGATCAGCAACAAACAAAAGAATACAGTGTCAGTATCCAGTCAATGGACAGCAAAACATGTCTTTATAGACATTATATACAATATAACATGTCACAATTGAACTTTTCAATATTTCTGTCACATTATGGACTAAATATCTATTGGCTATTTATCTTATGATGTGTTTATATAGCTTTTATTGACATAATGTGTTTTATAAAGCATGGAAAATATTCCACGACATTTTATTTCTTAATTAAGTTACATGGTAAGTCATAGAATGCAGAAATTCAAGCAAATTGAGGTTTTTAAAAAGGTCATTCATTCTTTTTTATTAAAAAACTGTAAAATGGTATAAAAAAGTACAACCAGCCCTCAAAGAATGTAAACTATTATAGAGGATATAGAACATATGTACAGGATATATGGAATTAAGACATAAGACAAGAGATGTAAGTGTCAGAACAGACAGCTACCTAAATGGTAGGGAAATTCGAATTGGGGGGAGATTATGGGCAGGTTTTTTGATAAAGAAATACTGGAAGACTCCATGAGGGAGGAGAAAGCCATGATATGGATTTGTAGAAGCATGCAAAGGGCACTGAACCGAGTAGAGTAGCATACCCAAAGTCAAGGAGAACCTGTAGTTCTTTTGGAGAAGAGTAGTTGGCAATAACTGTCATGTGTTGAGGGTCCTGGATACCAAAGGGAGGAGCTTGAGCATGATTCTCTAATCAGTGGGAAGCCATTGGAGACCTTTGATGAGAAGTATGATGTGAGAAGATGGATGATTAGTTCAGCCGTGGTATTTGGAACAGATTGAATAAGCAAGGGGCAGGAGGAAAAGAACATTTAGGATGACTAAAGAAAGGAAAGGTAACTATTATTATTTATGCTCGCTACTTTCACATCATCTTCTTTACTATTCTATACAATGTATCTGCTACATGCGAAATAGCAGTATCAGCACAATTTTGTACACAAAGATATTAATGCTCAAACTTGAAAAGTAGTTTGACAAAGTGTGAGGCTTTGTGGAATGTTAGAAACAGTAGATTGTGAAATCTGAGGAAGCTGAGTTCACAGTGTAGCTTAGTCCAGCTAACTTAGGCTGGAGACATTGTGGGATTTCTCAGTGCATCAGTGACCTCTTTTCCCCTGTCTCCCCCTCCCCCCACTAATCTGGAAACACCTGTCTTATGGAATTGTTATGAGAACTATATGAGAAAAGATGAACCAAAGACACCAATGTTTTAGAGGCTCAACATTAACTTGTCCAAGGTCACACAATTGGAATGAAGTGGAGCCAGAAGTCAGACCTACATCTTTTGCCACTAAACCAAGTTCTCTTCATTTTACCACTCTGGTGAAGGTCTAGTGGGTAAGAGATACGAAAGTGGAGCAGGGGAGTGGCAAAGAGGACAGACACCCTGATGTTAGAAAGGTAAGATCACAAGAAATTGACAATGGACCCAGTAGATTGTAATGTGCCTTTTGCACAGACCTTTGGAGGAAACATGTTCTAGAATTTGCAATCGACATAATATTGATGCCAGGACACCCTGGTACACTGTGAGCATTGTGTAGAATGCTCAGTGATGCCCTCTAGGTCACAAGGGCTATTTGGTTTTGTTTCTAGTTTAGCCCTCTGTGTTGCTTCATGTAACTACGGAACTTTATATTTCATTCATGACAAAATTTTGAAGGATACGTTTTTAGATGGTGGGGTCACTTCCTTCCTGCAGCTTCCTCCCTGCTAGGAATCTGCAGTGCCTCCTGTACTCCATATGAAAGTCTTATATTTTTCTATCAGTACATTGCATCTGACTATTTTAAAATAGATAATGAAGAGGTGCTTTGGTGGCTCAGTCGGTTAAGCGTCTGACTTTGGCTCAGGTCATGATCTCATGGTTCGTGGGTTGGAGCCCCACGTCGGACTCTGTGCTGACAGCTCAGAGCCCGGAGCCTGTTTCGGATTCTGTGTCTCCCTCTCTCTAACTCTCCCCTGCTCACGCTGCCTCTCTCTCTCTCTCTGTCAGAAATAAATAAAACATTAAAAAAATTTAAAATTGATAATGAAGAATTGATACTTGATATGAATAACACTACAGAAAATTTGACAGTATAGTGGCTCATGATGTCAAGGACAATCACTTTCTCTCCTTCTACTCTATCCCCCCCTTTTTAAAGCACCAAAGTGTGCTTTTATTGTTAAGGGGAATTATCTTTGCACATCAAATTAAAGAATTCCTCAACCACTTTCCTTTGCTCAAAGAAGTCAAGACACAGCATATAATGTGGTAATTTGGTGTACTTTGGTGATATGTCAGCGCTCCGTCCCTTGTTGCCCCTCCTTTCACCAGCAGTGCTGCTCTCACTGTACCCCCCCCCCCGCCCCGCCATGTTTCCCACCACCTAGGTGGCCAGTGAAGGTTCCACCCCCACTGTGCAAGCTGACAAGGGCTTGAATAAACAGGTCTAGAATAAGAGGCAGAATGGGCTGAAATCCTCCCTTCCTTCACATGAATGCCTCCCAAAACGGAGCCCTAGCCTAACTATTAAGAGAGTTTAATTATATGTCTCCTGCATCTTGTTTTGCTCTACAGAATTAGTTAAAAAAGAAAGGAAAAGGGAGAGACAGAGGGAGGAAGGGAAGGAGGGAGGAAAGGAGGGAGGGAGGGAGGAACAAAAAGAAGAAAGAGAAAGAAAAAAGAAAATGGACAACCAGATCGCAGACAACATTCCACTGCAAACTTGATTAAAGAAATTGAATTTCCTACCCTGAGACCAGTCTCTCCATTAGCAGAATAGTACAATTTTATTTAACATAATTTGAAGATTTTTTTTTTTTATATTCACAAGGACTGACATTTTACATAGTATTCTTCCTTGAGAAAAACAAAGGCTGTTGATATATTTTTTGACTAAAAACTATCCCAGGAAAATAGATGTTGTAGCAAGTTTTCTCATAATCAACCAAACTCACCTTTCATAAAGGGACCTTTAATTCAGTGGCTTTGCAAAAGCCTCTCCCATATCCAGGAATAAGTTCTTTGAAAATTAATTAAAGGCAGATATGGAGTACATTTAACTAACTTGACCAGCAATGCACCATTTTTAGTAGGCTTAGTTCTTGATTACCATTAGGCTGGTTTTGTTTTCAGGTAGGCCTCAGATTTTTGAGAAGTTTAATTTCCCTGTTTTCTTTACAGCAAATAGACTCATAATTTACTTCTTATGTAGTGGCTAGTATACTTGATATCATGTGCTATTGTAATAAATATGAGTCCCCTGTGATAGTTTTGTGTGTACACACACACACACCAAACACATACATTTACATATGCATACATATATTTACATATATATATTTCTTATTTGGAGGCTTTGTTATTTTGGCTGGATATTTGAGCCTGAAAAGCCCATATAATAGACTATGAAAAGAATCACCATTCCACCTTTTTTTTTTTTTTTATGTCTTTCTTTTGAGAGACGGAGATAGAGAATGAGCAGGGGAGGGAGAGAGAGAGAGATACACAGAATCTGAAACAGGCTCCAGGCTCTGAGCTGTAAGCACAGAGCCCGATGCAGGGCTTGAACCCACAGACTGTGAGATCATGACCTGAGTCAAAATTGGACACTTAACCCACTGAGCCACCCAGGCACCCCAACCATTCCACCTTTTTAAATCAAGGTCCCTTCATCTTTTGTTTCTAGAAGATAGTGTAATTACACTATGTTGTACACCTGAAACTAAGGTAACATTGTGTCTCTACTATGCTTCAATTTAAAAAAAAAGGTAGTGCTATTAAGTGAGATAATTTGACTAAAACTCTTGAAAAATCAAGAGGTATTATTTAACAAATAAGACACTAAAGCTTGTAAGTGATTGCAGCTAATAAATTACCACTGTAAATATGAAATCTCTACTGTGTAATCTTTGCTGTTTTAAAAGAAATAATTTCCATAGTAGAAAATTCCCTTTAAAAGAGACTTTCAAAGGAGGAAAATCTAGTAATTTAGGCATTTAGCATCATGGAGATGTATTTCCTGAAATTCAAGGACAGAATGAGTAACATTTTCTTAGAATTTGTGCACAGTTCTGGTTACCATGGACATACCAATTCAAGGTTACTTAAAAATAAGCAACACGAAAAATCAACACAAAGCAATGAAGAATATAAATAATTCTGCAAATATGTTGTAACTCTGGCATCCTTTAGTGAAGACCTATTATAATCTCTTTGACTTTGTTTTGACCTCATTGTACATATATATGTATGAAAGAAGTTTCTGTAATGCTGTTAAATTGCTGTCTCAACAGAAGATCATGAAAACTCCTAATGTCTTGTTTGGAAAATTCCTCCTTAATTTGTTTAAATATGAATCACAATAAGATAAAGAGGTAACACTATCACAATCATGGTGGTAACTTTTATGTGAATTAATTTATTTTTATTCAGTTAACTGATACACACTGAGTACCTAGCAGGTGGTAAGCACCTTTTAAATATTAAATCTTCAAATATAAGTAAGGCATGTTACATAATCTTCAGAAGCTGGTCTAGTGGAGGAAAAGGACATAAGAAATATAACTGCTGTGATACTATGAATGCTATGAGAGATCTGCACAGAGCTATGGAACACAGAGGACGACTAGATTTGGACAAGGGAGGGAGGAAGGAAAGGACATGGTAGGCTTCCCAGAGGATGTGCTATTTGACCAGAGTAGGTAACATCAAAGACACATCAGAAAAAATAAATTGGTTACAATTAAACTGTCAGGTGTTTTTTGTGCCACACTAAGGAGTACTTGTTAGGTCTTGTCCATAAGCAGAAGCTAGTAAAGATTTAAAAGAGAAACATTGATACAAATATGTTTTAGAAAGGTGAACAATATGAATGGATTAAAAGTGTAAGATAGTGTCAGGCACCCGGGTGACTCAGTTGGTTAAGCGTCCGACTCTTGATTTGAGCTCAGGTCATGATCTCACAGATTCATGAGATCAAGCCTTGAGTCGGACTCTGTGCTGACAATGTGGAGCCTGCTTGGGATTCTCTCTCTCCCTGTCTTTCTACTCCTCCCTTGCTTGTGCTCTCTCTCTCTTTCAAAATCAATTAAAAAAAAACTTAAAAATAAATGTGTAAGACACTGGAAGCAGGGAAACTAGTCAGGATGACAAGTTCAGGTAAGGGATGGTGAGAACTGGAGGTAGACACTATAGTTTATAGAAAGCAGGAGAAATCATACAGCCTTCCTGGTGACTAACTGAATATGATAAGAAGAGAGACAATCATAGATGAACATGGTTTCTAACACCATATAGATAAGTACAAAGTGTTCATGGTACAGTCTGTAATTTTTGTCCTAAAATATTATGGATAATTCGGAAAAAATTATTGACTAATGGAATTTTGTTGGGTATGGAAATAACTCATACAAAGCAGATGTTATCTAGATTGTAACTTTAACCAAGATTTTATTAGACCAACATCTTTTTTTAAAAGTTGGCAACATGGAAGTCTGTCCTAGTTTGAAGAGTTCCAAGTTTCAGAGTAATTTAGAGGCTGAGTCTGAAATGGTGATGATGTTGATTCTGGAGACAGTCATTTGGATACTCCTATAGGGCACCCAAATAAAATATGAAATATACTGCAAAGCATCAGGGCCTTACAACAAGGAGTTCCATAAGAGAATGAAATGAAGAAACTTAGCTGGTAGTATTCTATATATCAAAAAATATAAGCTAGAAAGGATGGATGTGGCAAAAACCCCCACCATTACACTTTATAATGCACTGACAATTCCAGAGAGAGGTTTTATGAAAAACTGTGAAAATGTTTTTCAATATAGAAAAAAATTCAAACTCAAGAGATCTTCAAAATGTAGTATCACTCCCCAAACTAATGTCATTGCCCATGTTTCTACTTCTCTAATTTTTCAATTAGTTCCATCTTCCTACCAGCTCCATTTCATCCCATTTTTTGTGTTGAGCCAGTCATCGGTGAGACATTCTTAACCACCTTAGTTTTTCCATCTCCAGCCTGGTGAGGGTCAACATTTCTTAACTCATTGGTATGAAAGTCTCATTGCTGACCACTCCCACACGTCTCTGCTGCTGGTTAGATTCAGAATCAGAATCAAGTGCCTTAGCAATGATTATTTCTGTTGCCCCCTGCATTCCATCTCTACTTGTACCTTGCCTCTTATTTTCCAGACATGAACTTCTTACCTGACCCCAAATTTTTGTCATTTTCTCTTCCCTGGAATGCAGTTCTTCTTCTTCACAGCCTGGAGCTGTGTCCCTGAACCAATTTGAGTGCCTGGAAATCTAACTTTCTGTAGAAAGTTATTCTGGACAATAACTGGAAGCTTCTGCCCCATGATTACCTGACCCTGGGCTCTGCCCATCTGTTAGGACCCTTAACCCCCTACTAGATGCCACCTACTTTCTTGAATTGTGTTGAGTATATTTGTGCTGTCTCTTCACCACACCTTCTCTCTCCAGCTGTCCACCATTGCTCAACTTTGCACCAGTGCATTCTTACCCCCTGCCTGACCTGATCCAGTTGATCAGAGATCAGATCCAGTCCTGGCCCTGGTTCTCTCTTTCTCTTTACCTTCCCTAATTTCCAAGAAAGAGACTTCAGGCCTTACTGTACGGTCAAAAAGATGAAAGAGGCAAAGACTGAAGAGGAAAGAGAGAGAGAAAAAGCAGACCTGCCACTTGTAGTAAATTGTAAGCGTACAATCACCCTTCTTACCCCACTTTGCAGCCCTAGGTGTGCAGTGATGGAAGCCAGAGCCATCCCCACCCCCTCCATAATGAATGTTTGCATTGGTCAAGACCCAGAAGAAACTATGGAGGCCAAATAGGGAGCATTTGTGAGCCTGGCCTCTCTCTTATCGGATAGATAGGAAACCCTGGTCCTTCACTCATGAGGTCGTGGAGAGTGTGGGCAGCAGGAGTTCCATGGAAACATACCAGAAAGCCATCTTCTAAGCACAATTCTGGTTCTGTTTCATGAGGGAACAGTCCTTTCTACTTTAATCTAATTATACATTCTTGAATGTTGTTTCAGGCTAAGCATGGAAAAAGATCAACATGAGGCTCATAGTGAGAATAGATGAAGCCCACCAACTGGATAGGGAGTCGAGGACTTGATAGCTCAATATTGACATACCTAGTTATCAAGAATATAATTGACATAGTTTTGATA
The DNA here is from genome assembly GCF_003009895.1 of Hyaena hyaena. Taxonomy (NCBI): domain Eukaryota; kingdom Metazoa; phylum Chordata; class Mammalia; order Carnivora; family Hyaenidae; genus Hyaena; species Hyaena hyaena. The sequence goes on from NW_024081340.1 coordinate 788,583, forward strand.
TTTTTGAGACAAGTAAAGATGACTAAGGGCCTCTGGAGAACATTTTTTTTTCTTTCTTATTCAATTAACAGATAACTGTCTGTGACTGGTCTGCTAATAGAATGTTCTCTTGGATGAATCTTTATCTAAATGTGAAAAATTATAATTATCAACAAAGCTGAAAGTTCTATTCACTCTTTTTAAACTACTTTTTAATTATACATAAGAACATGAATATTTTATCTATGTGAAAAACTAAAAAAAAAAGATAAGTTTAAAATGCCATTTAATCATCTCTATCCTATTTACTTTTGAAACTATACAATTTCTTTGAGTTATTTCTTGTGTTTTCTCTTCACAATTATTTTCTTACCCAATTGGTATATTACACAAAGTGGGCCTCAAGGACATCTGGAGAATTAAATGTTTGCCTTTTAAAGATTATTTTAGGTTTGCCTTAGGTAACCTGATTTTGACTGTTCTGTGATCCTTTCTGGTAATTTGCTTGCATTGCAACTCTGTGGAGGGAAACGTCAGAAAGGCAGAGAGAGATGAAATGACAGCTCACAGCTGGATATTGTGTTTGGGCTCCTTTCCAGAAGTAAAAGAATTTATGAAGATGGTATCTTTGCTAAGAAAGGTATGCAAAGACATTCTTTATTTGACAAAAGTCTTAACTTGACTACTGTATTTGTCTCCTATGGCTGCCTTACTGAAGTAAAGTGACTTAAAACAACAGAAACTTATTGGCTCACAGTTCTGGATGCTGCAAGTCCAAAATCAGGGGATTGACAGAGATGTTCTTTGTCTGAAACCTATAGAGAATCTTTTTTTGTCTATTCCTGGCTTCTGTAGATTGTTGGTAATCTTTGGCATTCCTTGGCTTGTAGATTTATTACTTCAATCCTCTGTCTTCACATAACACTTTTCTTGTGTCAATTCATATTATCTTCCCCTTCTGCATGTCTGTGTTTGTGCCCAACTTTTCTCTTTTCACAAGGGTGCTAGTCATGTAGATTTAGTGCTCATCTTAACAACCTCATTTTAACTTGTCTATATCTGCAAAGACACTATTTTGAAATAAGGTCACTCTTTGAGATACTTGGGGTTAGGACTTGAACATATCTTTTGGAAGGGACATAATTCAACCCATAATAACTAGCATACAAAAATAGTTTATTAGATTATCAGAGAATATTCTTATCTAATAAGAGGAACTAAAGGCAAATGGGTTTTCAATTAATAACAAAGGATTGTTTCCCAAAGGAAGAAAAACAATCATTGTTAAAGTCTGCATGAAGTCGATTAGGACTTGAATGGAATTCTGATTTCTTGAAAAGTATATTAAGCATTTAAAAAATTGACACCTCAGAAGATTCAACACATTACAGAAAATGGAAAACCATTAAAGTAATACCTCTTTTAGAACTCATTACACTTCAAAATCATTATGAAGAGATATTTTCCCATGACTAAGGTACAAGTAACTTGTTAAAAGTTCAAACATACCCTTGCTATAAAGAGTGCCAGTTTACTTATGCTTAAAAACCAGATCAAGTTAAATGATGCTATTTTATTTTAGAAGCTTGTAAGAAATTATAATAGATGTAACTTAGTCTGTAAACTGGTTTCTGACAAATTTGTGTTTCAACACAACTGGACAACAAGATGGATACTTTCATATAAGCCTTTGCAGGAGAGTCACAGATGTGAATGATCAATTCTGTGCATTGTCAGTAAGTCCGTTTTATATCAACTAGCAGTATGGCACAGTACCCAGGTATAATGGCTAGCTTCCATATTACATTTTTATATTGAATTTGTTATAAAGCAGTCCTAACTGATACACAAACATTTACTGTGGAACCCCATCAGTCTCACACTTTTTCAACAGTGCTTTGTTCATACTCCCTATCCAAGGAGTTTGATTACCATGAATCCACACACTGATACTATACTGGCCTCTAGTTTTCCAGAAGCAGACTGAAAACAAGTTCTCTTCTCAAACACATGAGGTTTTCACACCTTGGCATACCGCATGTCCAAAGCCAGAATCCTAGGTTCTTACCAAACTTACCCTACTTGCTATGGACCCAGGCTCCTCCTATCATACAAACTCTGAGCTTTTAAGTGAAATTGTCCTTACTGGCTAAATCTGGAATTGTGTTGCATGTTCCTTAAGTTTTTAATTTCATTGTTCTCTTATACTTCTTGTGTTTCCATCTAGATTTACAAATCCATCCCCTTAATCTCCTCCTTAGACCCTGAATACTCCCTATGTATTGAATTACAGGAATTAGGGAATTTACTCTTCTTAAACATTTCTTCCCATTTCTGTGGGAAGGTGTTTGCTGAGTTCCAAACAGCCAATTTGCCAATGGATTTAGAATCACAATCTGTGGTTATATTTTAAGTTTTTGAGGCTTTGATTGGAAAGCCATTCAATATGTACAAATGAGACATGCTTAGGTAAAGAAAGCTTAGTATTATGCCAAATAAACTTCAAGTTGACCCATCATTATTTATTTTAATTGTGGTTTGTTCTATAGTAACTGAAGATAAACTGCAAACAGTTAACTTAAATGACTAAAAGGCTTTTACTTTGCCAAAACAACTTGACCACATAATCATGCAGAAAAGAAGAAAATTAAACAAAAGAAAACTATTCTGAAGTATCTGGATATTCTTTTTGTTTCTAAAATTCATGTCTTTGAGCTCTCTCTCAAAGGGTTCCACTTAAGGAAGGTCTTCTTGGACAGGGAAAGATGTACAAAAATGATGGATTTCAGATACCTTCTTCTCTAAGTGGACAAGATGAGTGGTGGGAAATTCTGTAGAACAGAAAGCTGTTCTGTTGTCCAAAGGCAAAATCTTGGGTATTTAGCCCATGGCTACTCACTAATATACTCCCTTTACTTTCCACAGTATTGGGATCCATTTCCGAACTCACTAGTCGAGAAAACTCCTTGTGAGGTAAAGGCAGGTTTGCAAGGCTCTTGCCATCAGATGAAGAGCGATATCCACCCCCACTCAATTATTTCTGCTTGAGCACCAACCTCCAAGGTACCTTGCTGATTGGTATCGGGAGTAATTTGTCCCCTTATTCTGGCCCTGGTATGATGATTGCACCTTGTGAAGGAACTTATTGTGGGAACTTCTTTTGTGATTATGGAAACAGACATCATGTTCTCTGCAAGTCCTGTTTTCCTGGATACTTCCCTTGAGCTATAAACAGGCTAATGACCCTTGTGCATAAAAGATTGACCTTTATGTGTACAATTCTGTTTCTACTGTTGCATTAGTACAAGAGGTTCATACAGCTCAACATGTAAATCAACTAACCAAAAATCTTTCTCATGCTCTAGCTATTCAAGAAATCATAGACAAAAAGCTAGACACAAAGGCAAATGCACTCAAAGAGGCTATTCTATGTATTGGAAATGAGCTAAACTCTTTAAAGATATGGTTGGCTCTCCAGTGCCATAAGGAATATAACTGGACAGTTAAGTCATGCCTGGAGACAAAAAGCCTAACTTAGAAGGAACAGATAAGGGCAGAACATAAGTTACTATATATACCTTTGCTAACTGGTGATGTATAGGCCCTAAGGCCTACATTCCACAAACACCTTCCCTTACACTGGCAGCTGTGATGAGGATGGGTAAGAGTATCTACAACTTAACCTGTGACTTAATCTTAGCGTTATTGACTTAAAACAAATGTGTATGTTATCCTGTTTTTCACTAAGAACACCCTGTTATTTCCTTAGTTGTAAGATTTACTCAACCTCACTATAATTGGGGTAGTTCTACAAGAATACTTCTGTAGAAACTGTTTCTGTATACTTTCCAAAGCATCTTATCACAAAGAATTATCCATTGTAAAAATTCCATTTTCTGATGTCATGTTATCATTTGACCTATAATTAAAGACACCAAAACCGACAGGACAGAGATGGCTGCCTGGTGATCAGAAAGAATCTAGGGGCTCTCTCTCTTTGTCTCGCCGACCCTGTCCATCCTTCAGGGACCCCTAGACTGGCTGGAGCTGGACCCCAACATCACAGAGTATCCCTAGTCCCTGAAACATCAGCAGTAAAAATATCTTTTGTTTACCAAGTGCCCTTGAAAGCCATTTCTGCACTATAGACTAGTTTGTACATCTTTCTTAACCTAGTTAAGATGCAGTGCAGAAATTACAGTGGAGTGGAGGAAAGATTAGGGGTGAGAAGAAATAGTTTTTAGAGCATTGATTACTTCAGGAGTAGTCAAGGTAGATCGAGGTCCTTTGGAATAAAATTGGCAGGGGTGCAAGTGGGCCACATGAGCTACTAGATTCAAGTGAGACCCAGTTTGAGCATCATGTAGTGTTCTCTGTTATGCATCCTCTCATGTGAGAATTCCATGCTATTACCCTCTGAGGAGTGGCAAATGAAAGTCTGGCCAGTCCAAGAAAGGATATTTCTGTCCCTTCCTTCACAACAGGAGCCTGCAACTAGAAGAGCCATCCTTACGCCTTTGTTCTCCAGATGTATTTCTTGATTTCTAGTATCTCTTACTGGAGTTTGCTGCCACTCTGACATTCCCCCCCCCCCACCCCCCCAGGAAATGAACAGAACCAGGAGAGTATTTTGTAGCAAATGACCTGTGGGTGCTGAAAAGGACCATATAGGACTGTTCATTTTCTGGAGCCCTACAAGCCGCTTGTACCTTGTACAAGGCTGCTCAGTTTAGTCCACCATGCAAGTACACAGAGTGATAAGAAAAGTTAAACTTGCTTGGCAGAAGTTCAGGTATGCAAGGAAAAAGGAAGCAAAAGAGTTTATCATTGTCTTTAAAATCTACAAATTTAATTCCGAGTCTCTCCCTCTCCCTGAGTGATATATTGTTCAAGTTTGGGCTACTTAGTATCTAGCCATAATACTGGGGAGGCCTTACCAGCCACTGATGTACTTTCCATACACTGTATCACCAGGATACCTTTTATGCTAGCCTGCGTGGCCCCTTCATGTCCCATAACTTTGATGCACCTAAGCTATGTGTGGAGCATGAAAATTAATGGTTCAATAAATAATTCTTCCATATTTTTGGCTTTTATATTTTAAGCCTTAATATTTACTGTTAAGTAAATATGAAAGACTATGAACCTTCAAAATATTACTTTAGGCTCTTTCTACACGTTCCAATACAGCTGATTAGAAAAAAATTAATTTAATGGGGTTTTTAGTTTCTCATTGATTTTACTGACAAGCTTTCTGGAAGAACATGGTCACAAATTTAGCTTCTGTCACATTTGATTTTAAGCCTCTTAAATGGTAGAAAATGTTTAACATTTCTCTCCTCTCAAATCTATAGTCTAAGAAGCATGATATTAAGTTGAGATCACCTGACATAAGCACTGGAGAAAGGCAGGAGCTGTGGCTTGGACTGATAGTAAAGCCAGAACTCTGTAGAAACTACACACAACCATCCCAATCCATGTGCCATAAAGACAATACCCTGGTAAACAGTTGTTCCGGAGCCTGTAACCCACCCCCCTAAAGTTATATGTAGAGTGCTGTGCAGTTTTTGCATTGCTCTGGGGAATGTGTCTATGACTTCCCTGAATATCTCAAAATTTCCATAGGAGCCCGACATAATTGCAGCCTCTCTTCAAGGGTTCTCGGTATTCAGTGAATTATCATGATTGATTATGTTGCTCAGCCCTCTCAAGTGTGAATTTATAAAGCGATCCTCATAAAACTAATGATTAAATTGGAAAAAGGAGCTTTGTTCACCAGCAGAATCTAGATGTCAGAAATCCAGCTTGCAGTTCTTGTAGTTATTGACATGGATTCTTTTGGATTCTGAGGTGATTTAGTGTTTTTGTCTAGAAAGTAGGAATCCTATATTGTTCCTCCCTCTAAGTCCTAAAAATGAATTGTGATGCATAAAGTTATTGAAATTCTGTGAAAGAAATATTTGACTGCAAAGTATTCCCATTATCAAGGACTAGAATCACCTCTCTGTTATTTAGCTTTTATTTCAAGGAAGAACAGGTTGTTAAATGCGATCTTGTCCACATATCACATTCCCACTGGCTCAAGAGGATGAGGTTTGCAAGGAATGTAGAACAATTTAGTGGAAATGTTAAAAGCTGGCTGAAAGGGAATTTTAAAATTCACAGGGTAATTTGACAAAATTGAAATCTTTTATAATAGCACTGCAAAGATTAAAATAATTATAGCACAAGATAGTTCTGTCACACTTTATCATTCTGTTCTTAACATCTGGAGATATTATAAAGTAGATTTGGTATTCTACTATAATTTCTACCAGCATGTGCTATTATTTCTTTCAATCAACCATGCAAGGCAATGCTCACTCAAGCACATTAAGCCATTCTCCAGTGCATGATTTCTTTCGGTTATTTTAGAGCAGGTAATTTAATGGTGCTGTAGCACTCTCCTGTGACCAGCTGAGCATAACACCTTCAGGTACTCCATATTTTATTCGTATAAGTGGACTTAATGGCATTAATTTGAAAAAGAATCTAAAAGGCTCTCTAATCTGTCTCTCTCCTCTTTACTCATGCTTGCATATGCACATACACCCATATCTGACTGAGTTGTAAAGTGCTTGGTAGTTGAAAGCAAAACATTTCCCTTTCATATGACACTTAAGTGATGCTTAATTACTGCACTGCTGGTCATTAAACCAGTGAGTCTAAAGGGAAATACAGGGATAAGTGAATGAGAAACTTCTAAGGCTTTTAATAAAAATATTTTAAATGTGCATTAGCACTTGTCATAATAAAAGTGTTATTGAATTGCTCATATATTTTAAGGATAGCCACTATTCTTGTGGCCTGTTTTAGAATGGTTTAGAAGAATTGAAAGGTGTAGAAAATAAATATTTATCACTTATTATTATTCTCAAAATTCCCAGAGTGTGGAAATATGAAGCTTTGCAATTTATAAGAATTGAATATTCTCAGACATTCTACAAATACTCAAAGAACTGAAACATTTTTAGAACATTACAAATGATGCTTATTAAAATGATTTTGTATTAAAAATGACTTAATGTCTGCCTCAAAATTTCATCAACTTTCCAAATCAAAAAAAAAACTTGAAAATGTAAAAATTATATGCATATTTAATTATCAAATTATTCTATGCCTCGGGGCACCTGACTGGCTCAATCAGTTAAGCATCTGACTCTCAATTTTGGGTCAGGTCATTATATCACAGTTGGTGAGATAGAGTCCTGCATCATGCTTTGTGCTGACAGCAATGAGGCTGATTGGGATTCTCTCCCTCCCTTTCTCTCTCTGCCCCTCCCCTGCGCATGCTCTTTCTCTGACTCAAAAATAAATGAACATTAAAAAAATTATTCTATGCCTCTTGTTTCTTCCTTAGGTAGCAATGGTAATGCCAAAAAGAAAGAAAAATAAACAAGTTTGTTCTTTCATTATTTATTTGGGTCCTTATAAAAATGACAAAATGAGCCTGCTGAATGATTTCTTGTCGAAACTATCAGTGGGTGTAGAAATAAATAGGCAAGTTATTTCTTTCCCATTTCTCTCCATATCTGCCAGCTATCTTTCATTATTTTATGTTTGCATCATCTCCTCTCCCTTTTGGGATATCCGTCTCTTGTGTGTCCCCTCTTCAATTCCTCTTTTATCACTGTGTTATTTAGCAACAGAACACCCATAATGACTGCCTATGACCTAGAGGATCATTTAACTGCATAATGCCCAAGAACTGTACATGTCTTGAGAATTCTAGGTTTACAAATAACTCTTCAGTATTGTCTACCTTGACCATCTTTCTCGAATCCTCCAGCCTCTAAGAATGTATTGTCTGCCCAAATGCACACTCATTCTTTTTTCTTCTTTTATAGTTTATTGTCAAGTTGGTTTCCATATAACACCCAGTGCTCATCTGAACAAGTGCCCTCCTCCATGCCCATAACCCCCCTTCCCCTCTCTCCCACTCCCATCAGCCCTCAGTTTGTTCTCAGTTTTCAAGAGTCTCGCATGGTTTGCCTCCCTCCGTCTCCTTAACTACTTTTTCCCCTTCCCCTCCCCCATGTTCCTCCATTAAGTTTCTCCTGTTCCACTTAGAAGTGAAACATATGGTATCTGTCCTTCTCTGCCTGATTTATTTCACTTGGCATAACACCCTCGAGTTCCATCTATGTTGTTACAAATGGCCAGATTCCATTCTTTCTCATTTCCATGTAGTATTCCATTGTATATATAAACCACATTTTCTTGATCCATTCATCAGTTGATGGGCATTTAGGCTCTTTCCATGATTTGGTTATTGTTGAAAGTGCTGCTATGAACATTGGGGTACATTTCGCATTCATTCTTGATCCACATGATGTTACTCATCGGCATCTTACATAGACTCGCTCTCCTCTGTTTACCTCCTCTTAGCTCTGTCATCTCTCTCTCTCTGGCTCAGTAGATTCCCTCTCCTTCCACAAAGTCTTAGGTCAGCATTTCAATGCAGAGTGATTTTTCAATACTGAATATCATAGCACTAGTTTTTTCTATTTTCTTTTTACATATTAATCATATTTTGCATTATGATATTTAATAGAATGGGGCATTTTATTCACCTGAATTTCAGAAGAGCTGTTCTTTTTATGATAAACAATCAGCACAAGGAACTGAAAGCATATTCCTGGAGGCTTTACTCAGTGGGGGAGGGTCATGTGCTGTAAATGTGAGCTAGAGATGGTGGAAGAGAGAGAACAAGGAGTAGTTGGAGGGAAGTGTGGCAGTGAGGGGACTTTGTGGATAGCAAGAGAAGAGATGCCACAAAAAGTGAAATCCTGGAGGAATTTCAAATATCAGAAGATGATATTTAGCAAATTTTGTAGTGCACTATGTTACCTAATTTCCTATGCTATTTCTACAAGAAAACCTATTGAAAGAATAGCATTATTTCTCAAGGCTATCAGAATGAGATCATGTGCTTCTTTCAATGCACTGAGACAAGGCATAAGGAGATACAGATTTATAAGGCTTATAAAAGTTGTTGGGACACCTGGGTGTCTCAGTCAATTGAGGGTCCAACTTCGGCTCAGCTCATGATCTCACAGTTCGTGAGTTCAAGCCTCACATCAGGCTCTGCTGCCTGCCTAGAGCTTGCTTCGGATCCTTTGTGGCCCTCTCTTTCTGTCCACTTATCTCTCTGCTCCACCCCTGCTCATGCTTTCTTGGTGTGTGTGTGTCTCTCTCTCAAAAATAAATAAACATTTTTTAAAAGGTGGCTAATAACTTTGCACTTTTTGTGATGGGCATTGGACATTGTGTGTAAGTGATGAATCATTAAGTTCTACACATTACACACTAAGTTAACTAACTGGAATTTAAATTAAAACTTGAAAAAAGAAAAAACTACACTGTGTAAAAAATTTCACTTTTTTACTTGCTCAAATATTTAACTCTTTTTACAGGTTTTTGATGTCTTCTCTATACTCATGAGAAAAGGAAATGTATCTTACTGCCTTATAATACGTAGTCTGAAGAACAGGATTAGCCGCATGATAAATGCTTCTTAAATGCTTCTATAGAGAGTCCAGAACAATTTTTTTAAATAAAAGATTTCTCAAATCATAGTTACTTTAGAATCAGAATTACATTGTACAAAACTTTAAAACATATTTAATGACTCAAGGAGATATCAACCTACCACTTTTAAATAATGTTTTTTTTTTTTTCCTGGACTTGAAACCTCAAGGAACATCATAGCTAACATATCCAGACAAACTTTTAATTCACGGCAGGAAAGAATAAGGAGTGCTTAATCTATTTTAGAAGAAAAATAAAAAGAAAAAAGAAAAAACAGGCAACAGTTGCTCTTGACATCAATTTTCTTTTGAGTTACTTAGGACATTTTTAGTTTAGTTCCCTTATTCAAATACCAGTGCTCCAGGAATCTATTCTGGGCATACTGTGCCTAGAAAGAAAGAACGCTCCCCAAAAATGCAGCTAGAACATCAAGACCCATTTTTACTCCAAAAGCCACACAGTGGGGCACAGTGGATAGTTTCTTTGGGCGGATACTTTTATGTTAGAAAAATTAAAATTCCTCCATCTTCTGTTGTTACTGAAACAGTGAATCATGGTCTGAGCATCTGAGGAAAAGAAAGGAATGGGAGGCACCATAATCTTTTTCTGGACCTACCCCTCATTCATGCGGTATATTTGGACAAAACTCTAAATACCTCTCTGTCTTAGCATCATTAGAACATTGATTTATTGCGGTGCGTGGGTGGTCAGTCACTTAAGCCTCTGACTTCAGCTCAGGTCATAATCTCGCAGTCTGTGAGTTTGAGCCCTACTTCGGGCTCTGCTGACAGCGCAGAGCCTGGTGCCTGCTTCAGATTCCGTATCTCTCTCTCTGCACCTCCCCTGCTCATACTATGTCTCACTCTGTCTCTCAAAAATAAATGTTAAAGAAATTTTAAAAAACCACATTGATTTATTAATTCAGTTATCCATTCATGTAACATTTTTGACTAAACATAAGGTGCCCACATATAAAGATGAAAAGGCATCACTTCTAGAAATCCACAGTCTAGGAAGAGAGAGAAATTTATAAATAAGTCATTACAATTTAGTATGATAGGAAAATAGCACACGTGCTCACTGTACAGTGATAGAACAAAGGATTATGTAGGCTAGGAAGAGCCAGGGAAGGGTTCCAAGAGAAAAAAATTCTTGCATGGGTCTTGAACAAGAGGTGGGAGTTTATGAGAAGGGGTTGGGAAAAGAGGATCCTAAGTACAGGGAACATTATGTGCAAATGAATGGAAACATGAAAGAACATTTTTGAGAGAGGTTACTGTAAATATGGTACTGTAAATGGTCTAATATGATAAGCATAGGGTATGTGTATGGCAGAGGAAGCAATAGAGCATGAAATTAGGGAGAGAAAAAAATGGCCAAATGTTGGAGGACTTTATATACTATGCAAATGGTTTAGCTGAATGTTTTATTCATGATAACAATATGATCTTATTTCTCTTTTTCTGGAAAATTACTATGCTGATCATGTGACAAATAGATTGCAAGGTACAGAGACTCAAATATAAACAAACCAGGTGGCTAGGTCGGTTGAGCGTTTGACTTCGGCTCAGGTCATGACATCGCAGTCTGTGAGCTTGAGCCCCGTGTCAGGCTCTGTGCTGACAGCTGGGAGCCTGGAGCCTGCTTTGGATTCTGTGTCTTTCTCTTTCTGTCTCTCTGACCTTCTCCCACTTATACTCTGTCTCTCTCTCGCTCTCAAAAATAAATAAACATTAAAAAATTTTTTTAAAATACAAGCAAATCATTTAGAAGGAAATTTCGATAATCCAGGGAGTTAATGAGAGACTGCACCAAAACTATGAGAATGAAGAGGCTGGGGCAGATATTAACAGTGTTAAGGAAGTAAAATGATCAAGAGACGTATGGAACCATTAGCAATGGAAATTAATCTAGAATGCCTCCCAGATTTCTTGTTAAATTGATAGGTTACTGGCTCATTTCATTAACTTATTATTGGGAAGACGATGGATTAATTTTTGTATGTGTTGAGTTTTAGATGATAAACAAAGCATCTTGGGAAATTTCACTTTTCTTCCTTAGTAGAGTTTTCTAAAGATTAACCCACACTTTTTCTAAAGTCTGGAGATGATCCCAATGAACTTTATAGTTCTGGACTTTTCTCATAGAGGAAGGCTCAACCAGTTCTCCCTTTCTAAAACTTTCCTTTTGTTCACTTTTCCCCTTTTATCTCAATATTAGAGCAGATGACTCTTTGGCAGTCTAGTATTACTACTGGAAAATTTGGAGGATAACATCTACAAGTAACTTCATCGGAAACCACTCTGGCCTTTCATATTGCCACTAACTGTTGTTGGGTTTTTTTTCTAAGTAGTTTTATGTTCGTTGATATACTAAAATAGGCATTTATACACTATTTGCTCATGAACTTTCTAACACTTATAAAAAAAACTTCCAGAGCTGATGCGTTCTCATTTTCAAAAGGAAATAGTATATGACTGCTCTTTATGTTTTTCACATTTTGCCAAAAAATCACCTTAAAAAACCCTGTACAAAGGACCTGTGAAGAAAAGAAGAAAGGGAAGGAAGGAGAAAGAGAAATAAAGAAAACCTGTCTAAACCAGATATGAAGATTGAATGGGAGGCTTATATTCTAACATAAAATTATTTTTTTCTGAGTATCTTCCCATTTCTTAGTCTCTGGAATGAAAGTTCTGATTTAACATTTTCTCTCTGAATGTATTTTGTCAGTAATCAAGTTGATTTGAGTTGATTGCCCTGAATAAACTATATTCTGTTAATATGGAATTAATTGTGATGAGACATAAGATGCCATGAAACAGTTCCCTTCATTAATATAACTAGAAGAAAGAGAGCAAATCACAGATAATTCAATCCATAATAGGCTGACTAAATGCCCTAAAGGGCAATGTATTTATATACTCCAGTGTATATTACATATACTGAACTTCTAAATCAGAAATAGTTGTGTTTTTAGGAAAAATTAAAGTTAAAAATAAGTATTTATTTAAGAACTGCCAGAGATAATATGTCTTTTTGTATTTTCTAATTCAGCATTCTTAACAATTCAGTTTTTTTTTTAAATGTCTCCATCATTACATCAGTTTTCAAATGCAATCAACCTTCCAGTACTTAAGTCCTGATGGGCAAATTATGTTACTCCTGTTCTTTGTTCTCTCCTCCATCTCACTCCTCATGAATATCCCTATCATTTGATGAAAAAGGAGAGGAATATAATGTCAAACATTAATCAGTCTAGTTCTGCAATTTTAACAGTCCTGAAAAAATATTTAGTGTTGAGGGCTTAGAAATTAATGACTCAGATTAAAAAAGTAGGGGCGCCTGGGTGGCTCAGTTGAGCGTCCAACTTAGGTCATGATCTCCTTGTTTGTGGGTTCAAGCTCTGAGTGGGGCTATGTGCTGACAGCTAAGAGCCTGGAGCCTGCTTTCGATTCTGTGTCTCCCTCTCTCTCTGCCCCTCCCGTTTGTGCTTTCTCTCTCTCTCTCTCTCCCTAAAATAAATAAATAAATAAACAACGCTTTTAACAAATCTCCATAATCGTTAAAAACATAAATAAAACAGTGCAGAATTGTTGAATCACTGGAATTAAAATTAAATTTAATAAAAACATAAATGAATAATTAGTTGAAACTGCAAAGTAAAATAAAATAAAACATGCCCTTGAGAAATTTTTTTTTTGAGAGAGAGAGAGCGAGCAGGAGAGAGAGGCAGAGGGAGACAGAGAAAGAAAGAGAGAGAGAAACTTAAGCAGGCTCCTCACGCAGCGCGACCATGGACTCCATCTCACAACCATGACGTCATGACCTGAGCTTAAATCAAGAATCAGATGCTTAACTGACTGAGCCACTCAGGCGTCCCCCCTACTTGGTGTCTTAAATAAGAAATTTAATTATATTTTGCCAACATATACCAACAGCACAAATAATTGAGAGTTAGCTTTAAATTCAGTATGAAATGGAAAAGTATGGTTTTTATATGGGACTTTCAATTCAAGAGAAGTTATTGTCCTTTAATATATCTATTCTTTTAACACATAAATGCAAATTCATTATGAAAATTATACACTGACCAAATAATGTAACTATATAAAAATCTAGTAAATTATTCAGTTAGTATTTATTTATTCTCTCTCTATTCTACCTTTTTCTCTTCAATTCTTTTCCTCCTTCCTGTTCACTTACTTTACTTCTTTTAAAAAAATGTAAAGAAGATTATTTTTCTTTAATAAGTTAGTTAATTAACCTTTGCTTTATTTCTGGTGGATAAAGTTTATTCCATTTTAAGAATACAGTAAAATACTTGATACTGTGAGCAGTGTGAGTAAATTATGCTGTTGGGGCGATTTCCAATTCTAAATAACGTAAAACTGTCATATTTTGGTGGGTTTCATTGTATGTAAGTGCATTGAATCTTAGAGTTTTTATAGCAATATGTTATATATTTTAATAGATTGTAACCCAGAAGTTTTAATGTATAGCTTAATTTTACCATGTCTTTTTGATTCAGTGCAATCAAAATGATTTTTTTCTTTTATCAGCTTGTTACCAACATGCATTTGAGCCTCTCTTAGGTATAACTTTCCTGAATATTTTATAATACATTTTAGTTTACAACAATATGTTTTATATGTTATTATGTGCCTATTGTACATTATTTACAACAGTACTTTTTCTAAGGTTAACGTAATCAATTCAAATTACATAAAACTAACTGGCATAAGTGATAAAGACCAGATGGTATTAAATAATTCAATATTTTCAAGTGAAGAAAAGGATGATAAAAGATAACAGCTTTTCTCAGAAAAGATTAATGAGAAAATGAGATCACCCTGACCAAAGGATTTGGATTCTCTCACACCTTTTCAAAAACCATACATTTCATCAATTTTACATGAGCATGTGTAATTTATAAAACGAAACTAATTATGGGGAACCTGGGCGCCCAGTTGGTTGAGTGTCCGACTCTTGATTATGACTGAAGTCATGATCCCAGGGTCGTGGGATCAAACACCACATCGGGTTCCATGCTGAGCATGGAGCCAGCTTGAGATTCTCTCTCTTTCCCTCTCTCTCTGCCCCCGCCCCACTCATTCTCTCTCTCAAATAATAAAAAAAGAAGAAATTACTTATATTAGTTTAAAATAATATCGTTAATGCTTTTTGTATGATTGAAGTTGTACTGACAGGTTTATGATATAACCATCCATTCCCAAAGATATAAACCCTGGAATGATAAAGTTGTATTTGGACTTGAAATTTGGCAAACTAATTCAAGTTAAGGACTCTATGTAATAAAACCTAAAAACGTGACGGTTTCTCATAGATATTGGAAGAGAGAAGAATATTGATTACAGAAAAGCCGTCAGTTGCAGCAGGACTAGAGTATTGAACTGTGTTGAACAAGAACTCTGAATAAGGTGGCAAGATATGGGTTCATCTTAGTCAAGTTACTTTCCTTGCTATGGACCTTGGTTTCTCCATTATAAAATGATAGAAGCATGAAATGATCTTAAATTCTTACCAACTATAATAGTTTGGATTCTTTACCACATGCTTATTGGTATAGGGGTAAAATTTCTGGAAAATAAAACTCCACCACTCCCTTTCTCTCTAAGACTCTATGAACTCTAAGAAATCTATGAACTCATAGATTTCCATGTTTTAAATGATTATAATTTTTATAATAATCATTTTTTATTCAATTTGCCCAATACTAGACCGTGGGATGCCCTTTAAACTGGCTCCTCTGTCTTTTTGACATGCTGCCATTTTTAGTACTAGTATTACCTTACTTTCTGACACAAAAAGTGTTTCAGGCTTATCTTGCATTTTATCAGACCCATGCTGGACTCCACCATTTCTTCAAGGAGTGGTTCCTTTTAGTGGAGAATGGTATTCAGAAATCAGATGTGGGCATTAAGTAATCTCACTGCTACTGGAACGTCATTGTATCTAGGTCCTTTCAGCAGAGAGTAGAAAATAACACACACACACACACACACACACACACACACACCTGTATAAATCTGTCTATATCTATATATCTATAATATTTAAAAATACCTATATGTATAGCTCAAATTCTGATTCAACACAAAAAGGTTTATTCCAACCTTCTCCCTTTCTTCTGGCAATAAGAAACCTTAATCCCATTGTATACAATATATTTATTTCCTCCATCTTACAATACACATTAAGTAATTTCATTTACCTTTTCTTTTAAAGTTCATTTATTTTTGAGGGAGAGAAAGAGATAGAGCATGAGCAGGAAAAGGGCAGAGAGAGAGAGAGACAGAATTGGAAGCAGGCTTCAGGCTCTGAGCTGTCAGCACAGAACCCAATGTGGGGCTTAAACTCACACACCGGACCACGAGATCACAACCTGAGCCAAAGTTAGACACTCAACCTACTGAGCCACCCAGGCCCCCCAAATTAAGTAATTTCAGAACTGTTAACTTGTAACACTGTGAAAAACAAACCTCGTAATTAGAATTCAATATAAGGGTATAGTTCTTTTTATCTTTAGTTTGAAGTTAATCAAATTACTGTTTCCAAATGTGGCTTAAGTTGACTCTTTTCCCCACTTGCCTCACTTCAGTGTGGCTACATTATTCATGTGAAATAGACTTAGATTTACTCATTCTACTTGTAGTCTATAGTTGAGGTTTTCTCATTTTCTTTTTTCTTTCTTTTAGTTTGTAAAACAGTGTTCTAAAAGTTACATTCATCAAATGTCTCTACCCCACCACTTCTATCCCATTATTTCCTCCATTCTTTTTTAAAATTTTTAATGTTTATTCATTTTTTTGAGAGACAGAGACAGAGCACAAGTGGGGGAAGGGCAGAGAGAGAGACAGAGAAACTGAAGCAGACTCCAGGCTCTGAGCTGTCAGCATAGAGCCTGACTCAGGGCTCGAACCCACAAACCATGAGATCATGACCTGGGCTTAAAAAGTTACCAAACTGAGACACCCAGACACCCCTTTCCTCCATTCTTTATGCTCTTTCTCACTTATATCCTATAGATAACCAATCTCACTAATTTCTTGATTATGCTTCCTGTGTTTCTTTTTGAGCACATGAGTAGATGTGTGTTTATTCTTATTTCTCAGTCTTATTTTAAAAAGGTAGATACTCTCATACTTTGCATTTTTTTAGTTAATATTTCTGGAAATCACTCTAAGTTCAATAGAGGTCTGCCTCATTCTTTTTTATAGTTGCATGGTATGCCATTATATGGTTATACCACAATTAATCCAACAACAGTTCTATGTTTGACAGTTAGACTCTTTCACAATTACAAAATAGTGCTACAGTGGCACTATTAACTATATAACTATATAACTTTATGCATATATACGTTCTTATTGTTGAAGTGAAAATTCCTAGAAGTGAAATTTCTGGATCAAAACAAGAATGCATATGTAGTTTTGTTAGATATTGTCAAATTCCCTTCCACTTTGTATCTGTTTAGTTCTGCCAGCAGTGAATGGAAGGATGTATAGCCTCACAGACAGAGTGCATTATCCTACATTTTAATTTTTGTCAGTGTGATAGCCAAAAATGGCACGTGAGAAACAGTGGACCTTTATTTCGCATTTTTCTAATTCTAAGAGGTTGATAATTTTTTTCATATGTTTAAGGGCCATATTATTGTTTTTGCAAATTTTCAATGCATGCTTCTGCTTTTCTTTTCCTAGTCTTTCAATAAAAGGTACACAAATTATAAAAAATATATATTAGAAAATATATTTATATTTTAAGCACACCAAATTTCTATCTTACACACTAACTTAAAATCATAACTTTTATAGAATTGACAGCTACACAAAACTTGTCTTCTTCTATCAATATATTCAAAAATCACCTTTACTGAGTTATAATTTATATATAATAAAGGCTGTATATCTGGTGTTTAACATATGTATGTAACATATGTATGTGACATATAAATACAACCACATGAAACTTATATCACCAAACCTCTAATTTCTCTGTGACTTCCTTGTGCTATTTCGAAGCATGTGGTCATATTTGAAGACTTTTAAGATATATTTTTATTGATTTCTGAATTAAATTCACTATGATCAGAGAACATACTCTATAATTTCAATTATTCAAAAATATTTATGACTTATGTTATGGATCAGTGTATGCTCAGTCTTGGTGAGAATCACTTTGATGTGCATTTTAAAGAAATATGTGTTCTTCTCTGTTTAAGTAGACTGTTTTATATGTTTCAATAAGGTCAACTTTTTTGATACAGTTATTCACCTTTTCCATATCCTTACTGATTTTCTATTTACTTGCTTTTTAAGTTACAAAAACAAGAATATTGAATGTCTCTTTCTCCTTTTTCCTTTCAGTTTTATGTCATTAATTAAGATTTTAGAGTCTTTACACTCCCATATGTACCATTACTTCTTTCTAAATTTACTCTTACGTATTTTATAGGACTTTTCCCCCACTGGAGTAAAGGAATGTGTGATTTCCCTCCATCTGTTGATTGCTCATGTGAAGAAAAACTGTTGGTTTCTGTAGTGTTTCTGGTTTCTAGCTACTTTATTTGATTCTTTTATTTTGATTATTTTATTTTTATTTATATTTTCGTGAATTTTCTAGGTAAACCCATCATAGTATCTCAGCAAAAAGGATGACTTTTATATTGTCTTTTCTAATACTTATGTCCATTTTTCATCTTCTTGTCATATACATTTGCTAAAATTACCAAAAAGATGTTGAGCGACTAATTAATTGAAAGGAAATGACCTTTATTTTTTTTATATTAAAGACAAGTTTTATTGTGCCAAGTTTAGAATGATATAGTTTTCTTTTGGGCTTGGGCTTCGTTTATCATATTTAGGAAGTTTTCTTTTATTTCACTTAATGTAGAAAATGTATTTTTCAGAATATATTAAGTATATGTTTTTGCTTTAATTTGTTGTTAATGGATTTTCTGATATTAAACTCTCCTTAAATTAAACCCACAAGTTCAACGTTGTCTTATTCATTCAACATTTTGCTGAATTGAACTTACACCTTACAAGTGAAATTGGACTATAGTTTGGGGTTTTTTTCCATTCTATTTTTGTTACATTTTGATATTAATTATGTTAGCTTTCATCTTTTTCTAGAATTTGGAATAATTTAAATTAATTTGAAATAATCTTTCTTTTAAAGTTAGTTTGAATCCACCTGTAGAATTATCTAATCCTAGTGGTAAAACTATCTTACTCTTTCAATCTTCTTTGTGCTAATTGGGCTACTAAGTTCTACTTATTCTTTTCAAGTTTTATAACTAATAATTTTAGGAATAAGCCATGTCTTCTAGAATTTCTAATCTTTCTCATAAATTACATGTAGAATTCTATTAAGTATTTTTATAGTTAGCTTTTTTTGTTAATTGTAAATATGTTTTATCTCTTTTTCTTTCTTAAAACTCAGGGAGCTGGTAACTCCTTTTTAGTCTTTTCAAAGCAGTAGCTTTTCTCCCTCCCCACTTTCTACCATCCTACTCTTCTATTTTCTATTTACATATTTCCTCTCTTATGTTTTAGTTTTTAAAGCTCATTTTTGCATCATTTTTTATCTACATACCTACACATGCAAACACATTATACATGCCTACAGACCAAATGTTTTGAAAATGAGCAATAAATATGACTAGCCTGCTTTTCAAACATCTTAGTACTGCCTATAAATTAGCTCACAGGGGTCAGAGAGATAGCATATTCCAAATGCTGCTTGTGCGGTTTGTCTCTTATACTTTTATTTGTTTTATGACCTACTTTATCTTTGCCTGGTTGAGAAAACACAGACCGTACATCAGAAGTCCAGGGGTCAGCAAACCATCCACAGCTCTCATCCAGCTTCTCATTCCTTTGTGGAAAATAGTTTGCATCCACTTGCAATTCAACTCGTTTACTCCATATAAATTGGTGCCTTTTGACTTTTCCTTGGAACCATTTGTAGCATCTATCTGTTCCCTCGTGTAAGTAGAATAAAATCCTTACATAAGTTTATTTTTTTTATCTATGTAAGAGCCGTGAGTTTATCTTTTTCTGAAAATGATCTTTTAGCAGAACACAGCCACACTCATTCATCTCTGTGCTGTCTATGCTTGCTTTTCTGCACCAATAGCAGATGTGAGTACTTGCAACACAGACAATATGGCCTGTAAAGTTGAAAATATTTACTATTTGCACCCCCTCTTTTCTTTTTTGCAGAAAAAGTTACCAACTGCTGGTCTACATCATATCAACTATAGCCAAACTTCAAGGGTTCTGGGAAGGAGTCCATTTTTCAATAGTTATCTGATGTTTTTACATTATTAAAGTTACCCTTTAAGTGTTCATTCTCAATGATACCAAAGAATATGAAAGAAATTGGATGTTAGATATGTAGGTTTAAATTATGTATTTCTGTGTGGAAATAGGCATTTTAAAAAATTCGTATCTTTACATTGAATCACTTCTTAATTGGATTTTCAAAAACTGAGTTGATTTCTATTTGATATAAAAGAGCTGATTCAATTGCCTGGGAGCAAGCAGAACAAATTGAATCAGAGGACATCAAGGTCACCCCATATGACTATGTTTTTAAAATAGCATTCAAATAAGAAAGTGTGTTAAAGAATAACTCAGGAGTCTATTAGAATTTTTATCTTCTCTGCAGTAAAACTTGATCTCTCAGGTGTATATTTTGAGATTCAATTCCAAAGGGTTTTATATACGTAATCAAGAAAGCCTCTCACTTTCTTGGTGAAAAGAATGATTGTCATCACTAGAGGGAGCTGGTTTTACATACAATCATGGTAGGAATATAGAAACACGAGAGAAGACCTCTTTGTTATTCATGTTTAAAAAATCACAAACTTTTCCAAGAGAGTCTAATTTTCTACCAATAAATTGTACCTACCCAGTAATTTCTTTACTTTATGAACTGAAAGTTTTCCCCAGAGTACTGTTATCTTTGTTCCCAAAAGGATCTTTGTTATTCTAACTTTGATAATGGAATAAACATCTTCATGGGGTATTATTTAATTTCACATAGTAGCATTGAAGTTAGCTTTTAACTACTCGTTAAATTTCTTTCATTTTCTTTTTTTAATGTTTATTTCATTTTGAGAGAGACAGAGAGAGAGCACAACCAGGGGAGGGGCAGAGAGCCAGGAAGAGAGAGAATCCCAAGCAGGCTCCACATTGCCAGTGCAGAGTCTGATGTGGGTCTTGAATCCACAAAACCACAAGATCATGACCTGAGCCAAAACCAAGAGTCAAAATCTTAACCAACTGAGCTACCCAGGTGCTCTCTGTTCTTATAAATATGGTTTTATTGAAACACAGCCACTCCCAATCATTGACACCACAACTGCAGAATTAGATATTTATGAAAGAGATCTTACATCCCACAAAGCCTAAAGTATTTACTATCAGTCCCTTTAAAGAAAAAGTTTGTGGACTCCTACTTTAAAGAATTTTAATAAAAAAATATGTATTGAATAAATAAATGAATGGATGAATGGGTGAATAAACTGAGCCATTCCCACTAATGTGTGGCAGATAAAGTGCTACTATATTAGAGAATCTGAGACATTCTATGAGCCAAGCCAATTTTCTTTAAAAAATGTTTCTATCATATTGATGAATATGAGGAGTACCCATTTTTAATAAGTATCCTGATCATACCATGAGCTTAGTATTACAAAGTGGCTTTTCCCTCGAAGGAGAAAAGTATTTCTATAAACCGTCTCATTGAATATCACTGGCCAATAGTTTTGGCTAACTAGAAAGTATGATATGAAACTACTAAATTTACATTGTTTCCTTCAGAATTGTTAATGGGAACAAAACCTGCAAAATTCCACTAACGGTTGAGTTAATTTATCTCTCTGCACTTTCCCTAGAACATAGATATTGATGCTTACCAATTTTTTATGAATCTCCTTTCAAGTTGAGCAAAACCCCAGTTTAGAAACAGAATTTAAATTGGTAGAATGTGTTTGACCAGGGTAGTGAAAGCTTAATAGGTAAAATGTCCTGAAGCAGTAAAGAACTGGGCTTTGGGGTTTTTTTGTGTGTTTGTTTGTTTTGTTTTGTTTTATAGTTTATTTATTTATTTATTTTTAATTTTTTTAATGTTTTATTTATTTGAGAGAGAGAGATAGGCAGCATGAGCAGGGGACGGTCAGAGATAGAGGGAGATACAGAATCTGAAGCAGGCTCCAGGCTCTAAGCTAGCTGGCAGCACAGAGCCTGACACAGGGCTTGAACTCACAAACCGAACTGTGAGATCATGACCTGAGCTGAAGTCAGATGCTTAACCAACTGAGCCACCCAGGCGCCCCACGAACTGGGCTTTGTTAACTCATGGACCAGTTTAAACATGCACACGCACACGCACACACACACGCGCACACACACACACACACAGATTCTCTCTTGCCAACTTCAGTGGCTCACATCAAAGCAGAGATTTTTGGCACTTTTTTATACACACCAAAATGTTTTAGCTTAAGTTTTTAAAATCATAAAATGATCTTGTCAGTGTCTGTGCAGCTGCTCTTGAAGCAACCGGAGAAAATTTTAAATAATGCATAGTTATACAACTGTTCTTCTTCATTAATAGTAATTGGACCTATCAACATGAAATAGAATAAAAAAAAGGGGGGGTAAGAATTTGATTTAAAAGACAATTGCATCTTTTTTTAGAGAAACAGCCAATTGGAAACCAAAACAAAACTGACAATGCCTTTTTTTTCTTGCCTTCTGGTCTTAGTAATCAGTGGTAAACACTATGAGTTTGCTGTTGTGTCTGCTGGCAAGAATATGAACAGCTATTAGAAACCACAGTTAATTGTTCAGTGGGTTTTCTCTATTGAACTTACTGATTTGAATCATAATGGGGTTTCAAACAACGTAATGACCCTATTCAGAATTTCTTAAGTGTCAGAAAAAGTGGAGAAATGTACAACTTGCAAGAAAGGTTTTCCTTAACGTGGTCCTGAACGGCACCATTTTTTGACTCTCCCAATGTGCTCTAATGAAGAAAGGATGTAGAGATAATTGAGGTCAAAAAGCAAATCTGGGAAAGCTGGCAAGCTGTGATTCTTGCAACCCAGGATGGCTAAATGTCACCCACGCCTCCAGACTAGTTTTCAAATACTGTATTTCGGAATCCACAAAGTCCAAACACTTTGGCCAAACTTGTTCTCCCCTACTCCATGTTTAGCCCTGAATATAAACTAGCAAAGGAAACTTAAACCAAGACTTCTGAATAACACACAGTTAAGTAATTTAGAGTCGTATGGAATTTATCTCTAAATTATATGTATATCTCTCAGCTCTGAAACTAGTAGCTGAGAAGTAGACCACTGTATTTTCAGCCTTATTTTTCATGGTAAGAGACGAAACTTCAGGCGATCGAACCAGGTTGACTTGTCAGGCTTTTTGTTAGCCCGGTGTCCATGAAGGACTTCTTGAAGTCTATAAAATCTTGGAAATGGCAAAGTAATTTTTATACTTTGTATATCTATGTATTTTGCTGGTATAGTATCAATGATTTCACCAGATTCTCAAAGGAGTCCATGAAACTAAAAACACTACAAGTGATAGGTAAGTCTATTAAGATAATTATCTTATGGAAAGGTAAATTTTCCACTTAATCTTCACAGTAATTCTGTAAATTGGCTAAGTATCACAGTGGAAAGGTTAATACAGGTTCTGAAAACAGACAGCCAGTGTTCCAGTCACAGTGTCCCATCTCTGTCACTCATTAGCTTTATATCCTAACCTTCTATACTTCTGCAAAATGTGGTGTAACAGCACCTCCATCATAGGGTTGCTCTGAGAAATGAATGAGTATTACAAAGTGTTTAGTCCTTACTACATGATAAATATACTTATTAAAAGCTGTCAACAAAAATTCCTGGGATGCAAGGAGTTGGTCAGAGGCAAGGGAAAGCTTTTTTGCCATACAGTTTGCAAACCAGGGAGATATAGCCTTTGGCTACAAGCTAAAAGTATCCTCCTAAGGGGAAGCTTTTGGCTTGGGGTTCAATAGGCAAAAACTGCAAATTTTGTGTCCCTATTGAGGTTGGTCAGCCTCAGGTCCCAAACAACAACATCGTTTAGTGTTGTAGCAGTCAAACCTGAATGAGGGACCAGCCCTTCTGGAGCGTGAAGTCTCACAATTTTAATGAAGACCCTCCTGGAGGGTAGGATTCTTACGAAGCCTAAAAACTTCCGAGATCTTCACCAGAAAATGTGGGAGGACTTGGATGTGACAGGGTGCTCGTGAACATCTCCCGACATCACTGAGGAGCAATTGAGCCTGATGGCGTTGGTCTGAGAGGATGTGGAGAGGGGTCTGGGAGTCATTATACATCCCACTTCTGACATTAAGGAATGCCAATAAAAATTCCTGTGATGCAAAGATTTGTCAGAGGCAAGGGAACCCTTTATTGCCATGTAGTTTGCAAACCAGAAAAACATAACCTTTGTCTACAAACTGAAAGTATGCTCCAAAGGAGAAGGTTTAAGTTTAGGGTTAAATAGGCAAAACCTTCAAGTTTGGTATTTGAGGTATTTGGTATTTATGGAGGTTGATCAGATCATGTTCCAAAAAGCAACTGTAGGAGCAGAGTGACATTATTTCTGGTAGCAACTTTAGGATGCGGCAATCTCTGAGAAGCATGATAAGACGTGTTGCAGAAGTCTTTCTGTGAATTTCGCTGAAATTTAGGCAAGCTTGTCACTGCAGGCTGTGCTGATGGTCATTCAGCCTCATGATCATTTGACCTGATTAAAATTTTGGTTTCTCTCCCTTGACGTGAGGGAACCCATCTTGTTTGTTAGCTGTCGTTGCTTAATTACTGGAGTCTTTTGTTCTTAAAGCTCTCCCTTAAAAAGCTTACATATGTGTGTGTGCATATATATGACATATATATATATATATATGACAAGGACTAGACATATGTTTATATGTAAACACATATACAAAAACCAGATATATATACATATGTATATTATATGTATATATGAAAAAACACTAAGTAAATACCCTAAGTTTCAGATGATGAAACTGATTCAAAAGTTTTGCCTAAAATCGCATTGTTTGCAAGAGAAAGAACTAGATCTAAACTTTGAGACCATTGTTTATTTTATCAACTTAAATTTTGCTAGTTATTGGCCCTGATCAATTGTCTATGGATGACTCTTAATTTCAATTCTCTGTCCTAACCCACCCAGTGTTTCACTTTAAAATCACCTTCCAAGGGTGCCTGGGTGGCTCAGTCAGTTAAGCATCTGACTTTGGCTCAGGTCACGATCTTGTAGTTCTTAAGTTTGAGCCCCCCATCTGAATTCTGTGTCCCTCTCACTCTCTGCCCCTCCCCCACTTGCACTCTGTCTCTCTCTCTCAAAACTAAATTAAAAAAAAAAATTTTAAATCACCTTCCATAGGTGCCTGGCTGGCTTAGTTGGCAGAGAATGCAACGCTTGATCTCAGAGTTCAGAGTTTGAGCCTCACATCTGGTAGAGTTTACTCAAAAAATTTTTTAAATAAATAAATGGAGTAAATAGAATAAACTTTCATTCCATTCTGCTTTCAGACCTTCACAATATTCCCTATATCTAGTTCGTATCAAACTAAATTTTTGGCAAGAGCTAGTTTAAGAGTAAAAGAAGAAATTGTTGGAGCACTCATCTATGAGAGACGGTGAATTATCAATGGCATACTAAAATAACATATGTTTATCCAAACTCTTCTCCTGGAAGTTAAAATGAGGTACTTTTAAATTATCTTTAAAATAAGGCAAAGGAAAGAATTTTATCCAGATGTTCCCTCCCACTACATGTGCATACATGCTTGTGCACGTACTTCCACACCACCCCACACCACATAATACCACACCACACACACACACACACACACACACACACACACACTATCTCAATTCAAATAGCTCTGGCTGATTTCAGTGTTTTCTTTTGCTAAAGGGAATATATTAATTTGTGGCAAACTCTCAATTTTTCTTGGGAAAAGAGGAGAGATTGATCCATTGTCTGGGGTGTTCTTTCTTCCTTCTCCATACAGCTCTCAGCTGTAAGACTTTAAATTGTTGAACACTTACTTAAAGAATAAAAGTTTGAAGGGACACTAATTGTTAATCCACCAAAGAGCCCAATTTATCATACTTCTTGGGTGCTCTTGAATCTTCATCTAGCCATGCTTCTGACCATGAATTACAAAACCTGGAGTAGAATTCATGCTCATATTCCAGTCCATCAGGCTGTCTTTCTGTCCCCCAATTCTCATTCTTTTTTATCCATGCTATCCCAAATTCAGGGAGTGGTTTTCTTTTTCATGACTTCCAGAATTATGTAGTAGTGGAAAGTCCATTGGTAAATTCGTTACCAAGCAGATGTAGCTTTGAATCCTTCTTCCTCTACGTATCTGCTATGTGATCTAGAGAAGGTTATTTACTCTTGTTGAGCTTCCTTTGTCTTTTTCATCTATAAAATTGGAAAATAGAATTTACTTCAAAGGTGGATGTAAGGATGAAATAGAATAGCATACAAAAAAAGATTCTGGCATAGAGAAGCTACTCAATAAATGCCAGGTTGTTTCATTAAATTGTCACTGAATAGTCACTCTACAAATATAATCTATTACGTTTTGAGTGTTTTATAGGTCACATGAAGAGTTTTTATATATATCATTGTCTTTGATCCTCATGATGACCCTGTGAAACAGAAAGTGTGATTCCTGTCTTACAGATAGGGAAACTGGGTGTCACAATGATTAAATGGTTGGCGGTCGACCACATAGCTAGTGTCAGAGTTGGAACTGAAATGTTTCTTTTGATTTGACATAGTTTTCCCCTCCAGCTGTACCACATTTATATTTAAGAACTTTTGCCGGTTTAGACAATCGTTTTAAACACAATTTTGGCCCTATATATGTCACTTACAAGAATACTTCTCAGTTTCTTCATCCATTAAATAAAAAGGTAAAACCAAACAATTCTTTAGTCCCTTTCTAAGTTTTAAAATATTTGATTATATATTTCTAATACTAAGCAAGTTAAAACTCTCCCAACTCTGAAATATTAAGACTGACATCTTTTTCTTATTTAGCATAAAGAATTACTCATGGATAGATTCTTCTTTAATAATAGATTATTGCTTAAATGGTCTTTTCCTAAGGTAGCTGGAACCTCAAAATAGTAGTGTAAGAATATGTAATCATGTGATATAATGATATAAAAGCAATTTGTGAAGTTTTCTCATGAGTTTACTTTCTATTCCATAAAATTCTTTGGCCTCAATTAAAAATGGAGATCTGAGAGCTGAACTGCCAGAATGTAATGTTATCATAAATTACTGTATATACTGTCACTCTCATAAAATTTTTATGCTTGATACTTCCTTTCCAACTAATAATTGCTTTCTGTCATTCCCAAGAATAAATGTGAATAAAACATAAAGTATTACCTTTTTCAACTGGAAGGTTTTGGCTTTTCTGTTTACATTGAGCCTTTTAAAAAAAGTGATAGAGAATATGACAAAACGAACACTGGACTTTAATGTTCTCTTCCTTTTCTTGGATAATGACATCATTGTTTATCTGTAGTTTAGAAAACTAGGATCACTCTGGATTTTCCCGATTCCATGATCTCACCTATGCCCTAATAGTCCCAAATTTACTCTGCCACTAAAACATCCCTTCAATCTGATGGCTTCTCTGCACTTACCAATGTCATAGTCTCTTGTTGGACTAATGAAATTTATTTCTATCAGGTCTTCTTGTCACCAGGCTCTCTCACACCATCCTTTTCAAAGTGATCTTCTCAGAACACAACTTAATCATTTCCCTCTGAAGTGTCTTAAACAAACTTTGATTGTTTGTTTGTTTGTTTGTTTGTTTTCATGGGGCCTAGGATTTTATTTGTAGGGACTTTTTTTTTTTTTTTTTACAAATAGTTTATTGTCAAATTAGTTTCCACATAACACCCAGTGCTCATCCCCACAAGTGCCCACCTCCATGCCCATCCCTCCTCCCCCCCACATCCATCAGTCCTCAGTTTTTGTCAGCATTAAAGAGTCTCTCATGGTTTGCCTCTCTCCCTTTCCCCCACCATTTCCACCCTTCTTCTCCCCCTTGGTCCTCCGTCAAGTTCCTCCTAATCCTCCTATACGTGCACACATATGATATTTGTCCTTCTCTGCCTGACTTATTTCGCTCAGCATAACACCCTCAAGGTCCATCCATGTTGCTACACATGGCCAGATTTCATTGTTTCTCATTGCCATGTAGTATTCCATCGTATAGATAAACCACATCTTCTTGATCCATTCATCTGTGGATGGACACTTAGGCTCTTTCCATGTTTTAGCTATTGTGGAGAGTGCTGCTATGAACATTGGGGTACATGTGCTCCTGTGCATCAGCATTTCTGTATCCCTTGGGTAAATTCCTAGCAGTGCTATTGCTGGGTCATAGGGGAGTTCTATTGTTAGTTTCCTGAGGAACCTCCACACTGTTTTCCAGAGGGGCTGTACCAGTTTACATTCCCACCAAC
Organism: Hyaena hyaena; assembly: GCF_003009895.1. Taxonomy (NCBI): domain Eukaryota; kingdom Metazoa; phylum Chordata; class Mammalia; order Carnivora; family Hyaenidae; genus Hyaena; species Hyaena hyaena. The sequence continues at coordinate 816,736 of NW_024081340.1, forward strand.
AGTGTAGGAGGGTGCCTGTTTCTCCACATCCTCGCCAGCATCTAGAGTTCTCTGATATGCTCATTTTAGCCACTCTGACTGGCGTGAGGTGGTATCTCAGTGTGGTTTTGATTTGTATTTCCCTGATGAAGAGGGATGCTGAGCATCGTTTCATGTGTCTGTTGGCCATCTGGATGTCCTCTTTGGAGAAGTGTCTGTTCATATCTTCTGCCCATTTCTTCACTGGGTTGTTTGTTTTTCGGGCGTGTAGTTTGGTGAGTTCCTTATAGATTCTGGATATTAACCCTTTATCTGATATGTCATTTGCAACTATCTTTTCCCATTCCGTTGGTTGCCTATTAATTTTCTGGGTTGTTTCCTTGGCTCTGCAGAAGCTTTTAATCTTGATGAGGTCCCAATCATTTATTTTTGCTCTTGATTCCCTTGCTTTTGGGGATGTGTCAAGTAAGAAGTTGCTGCGGTGGAGGTCAAGGAGGTTGTTTCCTGCTTTCTCCTCTAGGGTGTTGATAGTTTCCTGTCTCACGTTCAGGTCCTTTATCCATTTAGAGTTGATTTTTGTGCATGGTGTGAGAAAATGATCTAGTTTCATTCTTCTGCATGTTGCTGTCCAGTTCTCCCAACACCATCTGTTAAAAAGGCTGTCTTTTTTCCATTGGATATTCTTTCCTGCTTTGTCAAAGATCAGTTGGCTGTATACTTTTGGGTCCACTTCTGAGTTCTCCATTCTGTTCCATTGGTCTATGTGTCTGTTTTTGTGCCAATACCATACTGCCTTGATGACGACAGCTTTGTAGTAGAGGCTAAAGTCTGGGATGGTGATACCTCCCGTTTTGGTTTTATTTTTCAGTATTACTTTGGCTATTCGGGGTCTTTTGTGGTTCCATACAAATTTTTGGATAGTTCTAGTTTTGAGAAGTATGCTGGTGCAATTTTGATTGGAATTGCATTGAATGTGTAGAGTGCTTTAGGTAGTAATGACATCTTAACTATATTTATTCTTCCTATCCATGAGCATGGAATGTTTTTCCATTTCTTTGTGTCTTCTTCCATTTCCTTCATAAGTTTTCTATAGTTTTCATCATACAGATCTCTTGTATCCTTGGTTAGGTTTATTCCGAGGTATTTTATGGTTTTTTGTGCAATTGTGAATGGGATCGGTTTCTTGATTTCTCTTTCTGTTGCTTCATTGTTGGTGTATAGAAATGCAACTGATTTCTGTACGTTGATTTTGTACCCTGCAACTTGGCTGAATTCTTGGATCAGTTCTAGTAGGCTTCTGGTGGAGTCTGTCGGGTTTTCGATGTAGAGTATCATGTCATCTGCGAAGAGTGAAAGTTTGACTTCCTCTTTGCCAATTCTGATGCCTTTGATTTCCTTTTGGTGTCTGATGGCTGATGCTAGGACTTCCAGCACTATGTTAAACAACAGTGGTGAGAGTGGACATCCCTGTCGTGTTCCTGATCTCAGGGGGAAAGCTCTCAGTTTTTCCCCGTTGAGGATGATGTTTGCTGAAGTCTTCTCATAGATGGCTTTTATGATGTTTAAGTAGGTTCCTTCTATCCCAACTTTCTCTAGAGTCTGTATTAAGAAGGGATGCTGTATTTTGTCAAATGCTTTTTCTGCATCTATCGACAGGATCATATGGTTTTTATCTTTTCTTTTATTGATATGATGTATCACATTGATTGATTTGCAAATGTTGAACCAGCCTTGTAACCCAGGAATGAATCCCACTTGATCTTGGCGGATGATTCTTTTGATATGCTGCTGGATTCGATTTGCAAGGATCTTGTTGAGAATTTTTGCATCCGTATTCATCAAGGATATTGGCCTGTAGTTCTGTTTTTTTGCTGGATCTCTGTCTGGCTTGGGAATCAGAGTGATGCTGGCTTCATAAAATGAGTCTGGGAGTTTTCCTTCGCTTTCTATTTTTTGGAATAGCTTGAGAAGAATTGGGATTAATTCTGTTTTAAATGTCTGGTAGAATTCCCCAGGGACCCCATCAGGTCCAGGGCTCTTATTTGTTGGGAGATTTTTGATCACTGATTCAATTTCTTCACTCATTATGGGTCTGTTCAGGTTTTCTATTTCTTCCCGTGTGAATTTTGGTAGTGAGTGTGTGTTTAGGAATGTGTCCATTTCTTCTAAGTTGTCCAATTTGTTGGCATATAATTTTTCATAGTATTCCCTGATAATTGCTTGTATTTCTGAGGGGTTGGTTGTAATAAGTCCATTTTCATTCATAATTTTGTCTATTTGGGTGCTCTCTCTTTTCTTTTTGATAAGTCTGGCTAGTGTTTGTTTATTTTTTACCTTCTGGATTATGATCTGACCTCTTAGCATATGGTTTCTTTATGATTTGGTTTTAGGGTCCTTCTTGTCAATCTTATTTCTGGATCCCACTACTATATACCTTATGCATGGGTCAGTCATACAAAATTATACTTAGAGATCCATGTCTTTGTGCATCTTTCTCTTGTTTTCTATTTCTGTAAAACTCTCCTCACTGCCTCTTACTATGGAGAATCTATACTCATCCTTTCATAGCTCAAGTATTAGTTACTCTGAGAAGATTCCTCTGGCCTTCTCTTCTAGCACAGCAGAGTTTAAGTAACCTATCACAGCGATACCATTGTTTTTGTGCATGTATCTTCTATTGGATTATGGCTGCACCTTACTCAGTTATTTACCTGTTTCATGTTCCTCATTGGACTATGAGGTCTTGAGCCTATATCTGCTTCATTTTCTATCCCGCAGCTAACAATATGCCTCATCCATGTTAAGTTATAAAATAGACATATATTGAATGAATAACAAATGCAAAATTTTAGTATTGACCCCAAAATGTATTGAGTATGTTCTTCACTGGTCCCTAAATCAAAGTAAGAATCAACAATGTTGGTGACTTAAAATAGTTGGCATGAAAGACTCAAATGTTGTGGGAGCATTAATTAATAATATGGACCACAAACTGAAAAGGCTTATGTAAATAACTAATGGCCAACTAAATGTTTACACAGTAAGTGCTACAAATTCAGGGGCAGAGACTGTTTGATGAGCTAGAGTGATTTAGTAAAGGTTTTTGAAAGAGTAATTTAAGCCAAGATGGAAAAAGTATCTAGGATTTGAGTGCTCAAGAGGAACGGCAAAGGTATTGGGAAAAGGGGAGAAATGTGACAAAAGGCATAGAGAAAGAAGAGAATAGAGTTCATAAAGCAGTGAGTTGACAAATTATGCTATACTGGAAAATGAGGATGTGACCGCATTGCGCATGACTCTTTGTGATCTGTTGATAATAACAGATCATATCTGGAAAGCAGGGTAAGCTATGACAATACATTTGGATAGGGAAGTGTCGTAATAGGAGTTGTGCCATTGAAAGAAAATATTTCAGTGTTGATACTACTGGAAGATTCCTGCTGGTGCCTTTCAGGACTTGCCCGAGGGTGGAGTTAGTAAAAATGTATAAGAAAAACTGTGGAACAGACAGAGTTAGTGTTCAATTCAACACAGGGCTTCTGGTTAAAGAAAAAAACTAAAAACAACTCAGGTTCAAATTGGGAAAATTAAGTGATAGTGGTAATAATGACCAGTATGTATTGAGCACAACTATGAGTCACATTTCGGTGTGTATCATTTCTAATTCCTACAAAAACATCAAGTTAACCATTGCCCCATTTTTGTAAGTAATGAAGAATGGCATTCAGGGAAGCTAAGTAAGTTGCCTTAACTTAGACCCTGATCTTTACTTTAGTTCTTATGACAGAATCCTTATCTTACTGCCTTTCCCCTGGATACGATCACCTTCCCAGGACCAAAACACCTCAACACTTTTAAAATCAAAGCCAAAAAAGTTAAACAAAACAAAACTATAAAGCTGAGACCATCTTCTGGAATTTTCAGTATCATTAGGATATAGGATATGGTTCATCCAAAGTTCTTGTCTCCACTTGGTTTTGGGTTTTCACTCTTCTACCAGGTACAACGTTTAGCTTCCACATTTTGGTCACTCCCAATGCAGCTTATTCTACTGCTCACAAGTGTATCTTCTAGAAGCAGCATTCAAAAAAAAAAAAAAAAAAAAAAAACAAAGTAAAATGGAGCAGCCAATTCACAGAGAATAATGAATTTCATTGTTAATTGTGAATCACAAATGCAATCTCCAGGCAGAGCTATTCATCCCAATATGGAAAATGTGGGATAGGAGTTTAAGAGGCAGATCAGAACTCCAAAATACAGGTTTTAATCTAGAGGGATTTATTTATGGAGTTGAAGCCAAATGGGAGCTCCCAGGGATAGAAAAACGTGGAATGAAGACTGAAAGTAAAGCAATATGCCAGTAGGGGGCAGCCTAGAAAGAGAAACCATCAATAGAAAAAGAGCAAAAGAAAGAAGTGATGCAGAAACTACAGGAGATGTCTTCAATAATGGGGTAGTCAAGAATGTCAATTCTTGAGAAAGGTCAAGGAGGATAAAAATAAAGAAAAGATGAATGAACTTGTAAATCAGGAAATCATCAGTGACCTTTGAGATGTGACTTTAGCAGTGTGCCCAAGCTTTGACATCCTCTTAAACATCCACTATTTAGTCCAATGGCTTAAATAGAAAATTATTTCTAGACTTAAGATGTAAACTGGAAAAGTATCAGGACAAGTCAAACCCTTTTTGCCAGTATAAACCACCACCGGTCCAAAAAAAACTATGAAATAAGTAATGCTTACGTATAGTCTTTGTGTGCCAATTCCTTTCTGCAAATTAATGCCTTTCTTTCTGGGACTGCCCATATAGAAACCTGCACCCTTTTCAAAAACTGTATATCTGCTTCCTCCCTCATCATTCTTTTATTCATCCATCCATTCATTTATTCATTAATTGAATAAATAAACATTTATGACTTGTCATTTCTGTCAGTTGCTTTCAATAATGCAGTGAAAATATTTTTGTTATTGAGGCTTTCTCATCTCTGCCAAAAACAGTAGAAGCAAAAGAGTTGAACTTTGTGTGACAAGCCATAACAATATTGTGTTTTATTTTCCATAATGTAGATTAAAAATAATAGAGTAGAAGGAAACCATAAGAAAATTCAAGGAAAAAAGATCTTTTCCAACAAAAAGTTTATTTCCAGGGAGCATTTATGGCTTTAACTTCAGATTTAATGGGAGTTTTGTTGGCCAAAATTATTATGTTGACATTTGTCTTTGAGGTCAACTACCTCCCATTTCTTATTTAATTTATTTTATTGCATAAAAATTCTTCCCCATTCTTTTGTCTCCTATCAAAATCCATTTAGAAAGTGGCCAGATCAGTCAAAAACACTTTATTTTAACTTGAATTGAATAAGAGTATTTGCATTTTAAGCCTTCCTTCTAATCATCGGGTAAATAGGCTTTTACTCCTTAAAGAAATGTTAGGACTCTCAATCAGAAAGGAAAAGAACTATTTTCTTTTCTTTTCTTTTTAAATTTTTAATGTTTTTTTTATTATTGAGACAGAGAGAAACGGAGGATGAGTGGGGGAGAGACAGAGAAAGAGGAACACAGAGAATCCAAAGCAGGCTTTAGGCTTGGAGCTATCCATCTGCACAGAGCCTGATGCGGGGTTTGAACCCACAAACGATGAGATCATGACTTGAGCCAAGTCAGACGCTCAACCGACTGAACCACCCAGGTGCCTCAGAAAAGAACTATTTTCAAGGAAGTGCTTACAGAGTCCCCAATATGTCACAAGAAAGACAGATCTCCCAACTGCCTACTACTTCCTCCAGTACAGCAAGATGGTGCTTATACAGTTAATCTTTGCTCACAGAAATGACAAAATGTAAAGGAGATACTTTCAGGAAAAGCTTTAAAAATTATATAATCCTTTGGGAGGTTTTTTGAAGGCACAGTTTTTTTAATCACTTATTTTGGATTGTATACAACAGCCTTAGTATATTGACATATTTTCTCTCAGCTTTTACATCTGAGTTATTTCTCTTCAAGATGATGTTATAACCAAGGATTTTTTAAAAAGCACCTCATAATTTTTTATTTAATGATAATAAATATGATCTTTTCAGTAGTTATCCTAGAAAACTCTCTGTAGGGAAGTCATCAGAGCCTGTTTTGGTCAAGGTCGATCTGAACCATGTGCTGATATATTTTTAATGCTTCAACTATAGTTAATGATACCGTGTTATATATTTGAAAGTTACTGAGAGAATAGATCTTAAAAGTTTTCATAAATTTTTAGTACTAGATCTTGGAGCTACCATGTATCAATATTGTAAATGTATTTTAATGGTTTTCATTCCCCCCAAAAAAACAAATGGTTTGTTTATCTATAATGGAAAATTTAACAAACATGTATGAGTTTCTTAGAAATGCTATCCTTAGTCTACAGTGTTTAACGTTTTATTAATTTTACCTTGTATTAATCTAGGAAGTAATTGACGTCAAATGTCAAGTATCATGAATCAATTTCCACCACAATTGATTTTGCTTTCTACTTTATTTTCTGGAGTTACTACAAAAATGGAATACTTGTAAACCTGGATGAAGTCTTATAGAATAGGTTGCTTATTCATTTATTCAACAAATGTTTACTTAAAAGGGCTCTTTCGTATGGCATTGTGATGGGTATTAGGCAATGATATGCCTGCTCTCATAAAACTTGAGGCTGTCAGAGCTTCAACAAAACAAATTGTTAACATCTACGAAGCACTTACTCTGTGGAGGGCTTTGTTATAAGGACTCTATATGTTATCTCCATATGTTTAATTCTCGAATCCAGTAGAATACGTCTACACTGAGCTGTGAAATTTTGCAGTGAAAGGCTAGCATACAGCATGCTAAAGCAGATAACATCTGTTGATGTAGAAATACGCAGTGTTCTACTTTGGAATATTGGCAATAATCTTGGATTATTTGTTTAAAATCATTCCTCTCTAGAGCTTTCCGTCTTTGTAAGATCTTAAGAGGTACTTGGAAGCTAAAACTCATTAATGGCTTCAGAGATAAGAGTCCACTCTGTGTGTTTACTCAGAATTTGTTCCTCACCAACATCATGAAATATGAAATAAAGTTAAAGCATATTCATATGTGAAAGGAGAGTTTGAAGTTGAGCCCTTTGCTGACTCATAAAGGCATTATGATTTTGGAAAATCCTTCTCAAACAGAGTGTTAACATCTCAGACTCACTCTGATTAGTCAATTCTTGCTTTCTATGTTTCTTCCAATGGGCTCTTGGGAGAAATGGTACTTTATAGTTTAGGAAGTAGTTGCACAATCATCATCACCTTGGTCCTCACAACAACTGCATCACAAGGGAGAAGCAAGTGTTGCTGTGTTGGTTGATCTTATTTCTTCTTCTTCTTCTTCTTCTTCTTGTTGCCTCCATTTCACAAATGGAGAAACTCAGACAGTTAAATAGTCTGACCAAGATTACCTGATGCCTTGCTCCAAAATCTTCGTAAATGCTAAAATGTAATATAGTACTCTAAATACTATATAATGTAAATACTATCCAATCCCCTCTTTAAGTTATTACACAATGACAGTTACATTGGCTCAGGGAGGTCAGTTTGCATTCAATCTTAGCCCAAAACACAGTTCATCAAAATACACACAGCTTCCAAGCTGATGGGGGTGAGCATTCCTACAAAACTTGCCTGGTGGTAGTGGTGTTAGGGTTGGAAGAAGTGGCTTCTTATCACATAAAGACTGTAATAATTATTTTAATTCATTAGATATGGCTCTTTTGGCAGAGTTTTCCTGTGGCTCCCTTTGAAGCCACTGCGGGTCACTCATTCAGCATATGTTGTCAGAGCACTTGTGTGTGCCTGGTCCTGTGTGTGTAAGAGTAGCCCCTCGAGAAGTTTACAGTTTGGTGAAGAATGCAGACGGGTGAACACATTTCTTCAGTACACTCAACTTCACCGTTCTGTTGGTAACTTTACAAAGACTAATTGGTAATATAGATGATTAAACATAGAAATAGTCCAGGGGCACCTGGGTGGCTCAGTTGGGTAAGCATCCGACTTCGGTTCAGGTCATGATCTCACAGTCCGTGAGTCTGAGCCCTACATTGGGCTCTGCACTGACAGCTCAGAGCCTGGAGTCTGCTTCAGATTCCGTGTCTCCCTCTCTCTTGTTCCCTCCCCTGCTTGTACTCTGTCCCTGTCTCTCAAAAATAAATAAACTTTAATTTTTTTAAACATTAAAAAAAATAGGAATAGTCCAGGATGTTTTTCAGCTTGGCCACAAAAGTTGCTTGTGAGTACTTTTGAGGGCACTTACTGAGGTTTTCTTTGTACTTCTAGACAAGGTGTCAAGGATTTTAGTAATATCTATAATGAATGTTTCTATCTGTAGTGAAGTAGAGTTATAACTAATCATGTAAGCAAGAAAATCCTTAATAGGATCTTTTCAAAAAGAAGTTTTAGTTCCTAGCATAGAGTAAAAATAAATGGCGTACAGAACAGGGACACCATATTAAAAACAACTGATGAAAGAAACACCAACATAACATATTTTAGGTTGCTGTAAAGCAAGGTAAAGGAATATACTAAAAAGACTAAAAGTTTCTTGCATATATTAGCAAGAATATATGAACTAATATTTGTTCATGATTGTGTGAATTTATGTTTTCCTTCTTGTAGGAGGGAGCCTCGAAAATGTCCCCCAAAGATCCTTCCCTCCTGGAATTCATGCGTTTGTGTATCCTTTCTTCTTGAATGAGGCCTGGGCCCAGAGATCCCCTTTTAATGAGTAAAATAAACAGAAGTGGTGGGATGTCCCCTTGGAAGTGAGGCTATACAAGGCTCTGACTTCCTTTTGTCTTCTCTCTCTCTCTCTCACTCTCTCTGCTCTCTTGCTCTGAGTGAAGCCAGCTGCTTGCCGTATGGAATGAGCTATTCTGTGTAGTGACCCAGGTGTCAACATACCGAGGGGTCCCAGCCAGCAGCCAGTAAGAAACTAAGGCACTCAGTCCAACAACCTGTGCAAAATTTAACCTTAGCACAAACACACAAATGGGTCTGGAAGTGGATCCTCCTCCAGCGGAGCCCTGAGATCCCTGCTGCCTAAATGACATGACAACATGTTAATCCTAGCTTCGTGGAAGCCGTTAGTCAGAGGGTCCAGCTAAACTGCGCCCAGAGTCCTGACCCACAGAAACTGAGACATAATAACTAGTTGATGTATTAAATCACTAAGTTTGGGAGTAATTTGCGGTGCAGAAATAGATATCAAATGCTGTCTCCCCACAAAACTGAGGAAACTTTGCCCTGGATCTTGAAAGAAATGAAAGGCTGGTTTTTGCAGGTCTACAAGCAGGTGGAGATGATTGGTCTTGGCATAATATTCCTTGTTCATTTGTTTTTCCTTCTGTATCCTTCACTAGCCACCCTCACCCGTTCTTTCCCCCAGGCACGGAGGGTCGTGTCTGGAGCACGGAGGTGCAAGGAGCCTGCGGGCACTGCACAGGCTCCTCAGAGGAAAGGCCTCCGAGGCTGGGGCCAGGGCTGGGCACGAGGCATGGGCCAGCACTTCCTGCTCACTTCTTCCCCAGGGGTTTCACTGTTATCCATTTCACCAATTGAGATGCCACATAAAATTTTATTCGAGGAAGTGTCTCAATTAAAAAGAGACTCCGAAATGCTCAGAAAGCACTCACCTAGCACATGATCTTTCTAGAATAAAGGATTAGGAGTTCGAAGTGATGGGCTCCATTCCTGGGTCTGCTGTGTACTGCTCTGAATCCCAGTTTCCTCGTGTCTCCAAGACTCATTTACCTGTCCGACTCATGCTGCAGGGGTTTTGGGAGACTTCTCTGCGCGGTTCGTGCATGCTGTCTGTTCTTGCGGCCGGCAACGCTCCAGCCCAGACATCGCAAGCTTGTTCTCTTACTCATTGAGGATTCTACTCAAAGGCAAGGCCTTCTCTGACCCTTGCACCCACCCCTCTCTCTGTTCAGTAACTGTTGATCTTTGTTTTTTCACATCACTTATCACCATTCCATATATTTTGTGTTTATTTGTTTGATATTTTGAAATTTTTTTTGTTCTTTCAACTACTTTGCACTGGGATACAGGCTCCAGAAGACCGAGGACTTAGTCTACTTCGCCGTTCTCTGTCTCCCCAGGAGTTAGAGCTTTGCCTGGCATTCAAGGGTGCTCAGCAGACATTTCTTGAATGGAATGAATGAGCAGATAAATGAATGAGTGAAACGGGACTGTGACGTGCATTCCTAATGCTTCCATGGGAAGTTCTAAAATAAGTTACTCTTCTTGTGGAAGTCCTCCAGGGTAACTGCATCCTTTGACTGCAATACAAACACAATAGTAACAGATCTGTCTTTGCCTCTGAGACAAGTTAAAACTACTTCCCATTTCCAGATAAACCAAGGGTTTTCAAACCAGCTAATCTGGACACACATTCTCTTTTTAATTTAATTTTTCAAAAGAAAATACTACCTAAGATTAAACACCAGCTGCCACTCTCCCCCTGACATTCCAGCACACTCACATTATTACTCTGACGTTTTGCTGAAGAATCTGTGGTGAGGTTCACATGCCAAGCCCATATTACAACTCCCCCGCCCTGCTGGCATCCAGAAAGATTTCCAGACCCATAGCTGAGAAACGCAGAATGTGTAAGCAAAGGAGAAGCAAAGTTGCCCAGTTATATTTCTCCATAATGTGAGGCTCTGTTTTGTGCTAACAGTTTGGATTGCTGGGTCAGATTCAAGAAATGTTTTGTGAATAATTTCATATGAAATGAAACTAAACAATAGCAAACAGTGTTAATTGGTCTTCCTACCATAGACTAAAAATTGATTCAGGATTGCTAAATTTTTGAAAATGGCTTGAAATAATTAAGATCAAGTAATGCGTTTCTAAGTGTTTCTGTTTACAAGAGTGGTATAAATTACTTACCCAGAGTTTTAAAGTAGAAGTTTTTAGAAACATTTTTAGAGTTAAGAGGGTTTCTTTTTCCTCTCCAGTGGATTTATTTCTTTATAGAGAATAGGAGATGTAATAGCTGCCTTTTCTTCTCTTTTCGTATGCACCTTGTTTTTTAAGTGAAGCCCATTAGCAGGTAGCACAAGCTGAATCCTGATTTTCTAGCTACAGAGCATGATGTGAAAAACAATGAAGATGAGCTCATTCTTGAGTAGGTATACACGGTGGATCCCTGAGAGGTGTCACCTCATCTTCTTCCTCCCCCCAGGCAGAGCTGAGACTCAGCTAGGAGCACCAGCCCAGAAATACTGGTTGTTTTCCAACTGACATCTGTTCTGAACGGGCTGGTATGTGTTCAGATTAGTTGTTTGCGTCATATGGATTGTTAAATTTTGTAAATATTGTTCTTCACAATGGTCCTGAATTCCCTTTATGGATTCAACCGGCTCGAGAGATGCTTACAACTACAGATATAACCTCAGGGGTAGAGGTGGACTCTAGGGTAGGCCAGTGAGGGAATCTCAGGTTTGAGCAGCAGGAATCTCGAACTTTGGCTGGGAATTCCAGGACACAAATACTATTATTTGCTCTAGATGGTGTGAAGTGCAGTTGTGAGGGCTGGACTTGCTGTAGTCACTTTGTCACCATGAAGAAAACCAGCCGGAGGGAGAAGCTGATACACAGGGGAGAACAGAGCTGAGTAGAATAGAACACTGGTGGTGGAGTGTCGTATAAATTGCACCTGAAACATTCTCTCCCTGAGCCTTTATGAGCTACATGAGCTAATATATTCCCTTAAATGACGTAGCCAATTTGATATGGACTTTTATGACTTGAAGCAAAAATAACTAACTGATAAAGGAGGGATTTATTACTTGGGGGTTTGAGAGTAGTGTTTTCACAAATATTTTATCTTTGGATGTCCCAAGATTTATGGTGAAGAAGCAACAATTTGCTGAGCGTCTATTTAATTTCCCAGGTACCTTACATTGTTATTAAATTCAACACCTAACATAGTCCTATGAGAAGAGGGATATTACCCCATTTGCCATATCAGCCTGCAAGGTGACCAAACCCAGGGCTGCCTGACACTGACCTGGTGATACCCTCAGCACTGTGTGCTACCTCCCCTTGCATTGCACTGCACTGCTTTAGTTGACTGGGTGGTGAACATAGGCCATGTCACAGCATGGACTCTTTTAAGGATCTGTTGAAATCTGCTGACACTCTGGTTATGAAAAGCATACATCATGCTCATAAAACAAGTTCTTGAGCACAGTATCGGAAGGTTCTCAGACCTCTGTGAAAGCCATCATGCATCTCTTTATCCCCCTACTCCCAGTTTAAAAAACATCTAGTGTATTCTTTGTAGAAACACAGACAATTTTAAGTTGAAGGAATGGCATAATTTGGAGCACCTGGGTGGCTTGGTCAGTTAAGCGTCTGACTCTTGATTTTGGCTCAGGTCATGATCTCACAGTTTGTGAGTTCAAGCCCTATGTGGGGCTCTGTGCTAATAGCCTGCTTGGGAGTCTCTCTCTTTCCCTCTCTCTCTGCCCCTCCCCTGCTCTCTCTCTCTCTCTCTCTCTTTTTCTCTCTCTCAATAAATAAATAATCTTAAAAAATAAAGAAATGACATAATCTGCATACATAATTCTGGTAGTTTCCATAGGACAGAAGAGGGGATAGTGGCTGCAGGTAGGAAGCTGCATTAGCAGCTGTTTAGGGCAGAGCTGCATGTGGTTGGCTGAGAGGGCCTGAGACTGGAGTACAGCCCAGTGAGGGGGCAGAGGGAATGTGCAATGCGCGGGACGAGAGTGAAGCTGAAAGAGGAGTTGGAGTGGCTCCAAAGGCCTTAAATTAGGTGACTTGACAGAGGGGTAAAATTAACCAGCAAAAGAAATACAAATAAGGGAAGCAGATGAAGGAATGTTCAAACCGTCCACATTATCGTAAAGGATGTGACTTAGGATTCAGTGTCACATGGCTTTTACACTATGACTGGTATGAATAAATGGGGTGAGGGGCAGCAGAGAAGCAGAGAGATGTTTCAGGTATAAGAACCATTATCTAAGAAGATGGAAAATTAGGAAGGAATATGGGCCAAGGGAAAGTCGACGCGTGTGCCTGCTTTTTCTCAAGAGAGTATTTCAATTTTTATGTAATCTGCATTTCCCAGGTCATATTGGCCTGGGACTAAAAATAGGAACAGAAGAACAGAAACACACAGTAATTTTCTGGGTCAACTTTCTTTACCATGCGCCGACATTTCACATGCGCAAGGGAGCAAATCTTTTCCCTTCTTTGCCCTAACTGCTGGGGTAGTGCCTGGGAGCTGAGATGACCTGCCCAAGACTCAGTCAGTCTTGCATCTCACTCTGACCCCTAAGCCACATCCATGTTTGGCCATTTCACTTTGCTCCCTGCTGTCCTCTCTCCTCAGGGACCATAAGCGAGTAAAGGACCCTTCTTTGTGTCTCCCACATCAATCCCCTGATAACTGATGTCGGTGAGGGAAAGGAGGTAAGTTTCTTCTGACATTCCCCACCTGTCTCCTGCTCCTCCCTAGCAAGACAGACAGACACTCCACTGTATTCAAAATTGCCAGCCTCCCTCCTCTAGAAATTAGAGTGTACACTTCTAATTCTTTCCTTCAGATGCCTTCTCGTCTCTCCTACAAGTTGGCTGGTGGAACACAATCCTGTTGGGTCCCCTAGAAATCACTGTCAGGTGTGAACCCCAGAGGGAAAGAATTTTGTACTTCGACCATGCTACATCATGATGTAACACAATGATAAAAATATGAGGTCGATAAATACTGCTTGATGTTGTTACATGATTGTAGGTCTAGAATTACATTTTTTAAAATTCCAGTCTGGGCGCCTGGGTGGCTTAGTCAGTTAATTGTCTAATTCTTGATTTTGGCTCTGGTCAAGATCTCATGGTTTGATTCCTGTGATGGAGACCCACATCGGGATCTGCACTGACAGCACAGAGTCTGCTTGGGTTTCTCTCTCTCCCTCTCTCTGCCCCTCTGCTGCCATGCTCTCTCTCTCTCTCTCTCTCTCTCAGAATAAATAAATAAACAAAGAAAAAGAAGGTTCCAATGTAAAAATTTATTTTCTTCAACATAGCAGCACAAACATAGCCATGGCAAAGTTGTATTGATTCGGACTTTAAAATTTTTCCCTTAAAAGCACATGTACCCCAATGTTCATAGCAGCACTCTCCACAATAGATAAAACATGGAAAGAGCCTAAGTGTCCATCAATGGACAAATGGATCAAGAAGATGTGGTTTATCTATACCATGGAATACTAAACGGCAATGAGAAACAATGAAATCTGGCCATGTGTAGCAACATGGATGGACCTTGAGGGTGTTATGCTTAGCGAAATAAGTCAGGCAGAGAAGGACAAATATCACATGTTTGCACATATAGGAGGATTAGGAGGAACTTAACGGAGGACCGTGGGGGAGAAGAAGGGCGGAAATGGTGGGGGAAAGGGAGAGAGGCAAACCATGAGAGACTCTTGAATGCTGAGAAATAAACTGAGGACTGATGGATGTGGGGGGGAGGGGGGAGATGGGCGTGGAGGAGGGCACTTGTGGGGATGAGCACTGGGTGTTATATGGAAATCAATTTGACAATAAACTATTTGTAAAAAAAATAATAATAAACAAATAAAAAACAAAAAAAAGAAATTTAATGTAAAAAAAATAAAAAAATAAAATCCAAAAAAAAATTTTTTTCCCTTAAAGATTTGAAATAATTACCTTTGTCCTTGAACCTGCAAAATCAACCTTCATTACAGTGAATGATGAGATAAGGAGACCTTTGAAGAATCTATATCAATAACTGCTGTAGTGTTGTTTCTGGAGGATGTCTTACCTCCACTGTGATTGCTATTTGTGTGCCCCATGAATTGGAAAAAGCTGAGAGGAAGCTAAGGCATCTTTATAGACTGTGCCAAGGCCATTTGAGGATTGGGACTGTACTGTTTTACTTTTAAGTTTTGTGCTTTTTATATGTTGTGTAAGAAATCTTTCCTTATTCTAAGTTTAAGGTTGTGTAGATAATCTCCTATATTATCTTCTAAAAACTTTATTGTTTTGGGACACTTGGGTGGTTCAGTTGGTTAGGCACCTGACTCTTGATTTCAGCTCAGGGCATGATCTCTCCATTCATGAGTTCAAGTCCCATGTCGGGCTCTGCACTGATGGTACGGAGCCTGCTCCCGATTCTCTGTCTCCCTTTCTCTTTCCCTCCCTCTCTCTCTGTCTGTTTCTATAAACAATAAACAAACATTTTAAACATTCTATTAAATAACATTCTATTAAATTAAATAAACATTCTATTAAAAATAAACAAACATTTTAAAACTTTATTGTATTAACTTTCACATCTAGATAAATAATCCACCTGGACTTGATATTTTGTTTTGAGGTAGGAGTAAAATTCCAATTTTCCCAATATTGATATTTTAATTGAGCCAGTAGTTTAATTGCAGAGACTGTCCCTTCTCCATTGGTTGACAGTACCAATATTGACATTTAGCCAGTGTCTGTATATGTATTGGTGCTTTGGCCTCCCTATTCTATATCATTCATGCATATTAGTATTTCATTGTTTTTTTAAAAGCTTATTTATTTATTTATTTAAAGCTTGAGCAGGTGAAGGGCAGAGAGAGAGAGAGGAAGAGAGTGAATCCCAAGCAGCCTCCATGCTCTCAGCATGAAGTCCCACTGGGGCTTGAACCCATGATCCATGATATTATGACCTGAGCTGAAACCAAGGGTTGGTTGCTTAACCACTGATCTACCCAGACACCCTAATATTTCATTGTTTCAATTCATATTGCTCTTTAGTAAGTCTTGATGTGCAGTCCTGTAAATCTGGAGAGGTTTCAGGGAAAACAAGTTCTTTCTATGCTAGGATTCCAGGCACTGCCTTGGGACCTGGTCCTGGCTTGGGTGTAGAGAGGTAAATGAGAGAGAGGCAGACATAAAAACCATTCTCAGGGATCCATCAATATCTCAGCTTTCTTTTCTTCCCTTCTGATTCATTTTCTTTCCCAGCCAAGAGACACTGAATCTTGTCTCCAGAATGGAAAACCTGTGCCCTTTGACTATCATATATCCTTCCAAATCCATTTTTATGTTCTGAGTCCTTTCCCATATTCTCTTGAGAGATAGGCTGTTGAAATCAAAAAACCCCAAAATTTACTTCTTCTTTCTATTGCATCATCCCTCTCCTGAGGTAATGAATTACTAAACTGAATTGGTGGCAGAGGAAAACTTATAAGAAAATGTTGAGGAGGAAACCTTAAATCATACTCAAAATATTATTTTACCCAATTTGTCTAGAGTTCAAAAGATAAACATCGAGAAATCATGAGCAAACTAATGATCAGTTAGAGTAAATGTTAAGAAAAGGTTTATTATAAATAACATAAGCTAAAGTTAATTAAGTCATCTTATCTGAAAGTTCATTGACTATATCTTGCTCATCCATAGCCCAGGCAACTTTTTAATCAGGCGAGTTAAAATAACTATTCATGGTTGCCTTCAGTGAATCAAATGAGCTGCTTATAGTTGGTTATTATGGAACTCTCTTCAACCCCCAGCCTGAATTAGTAGAGGCTACAAGTGGTTTCTGTATGAATACTTGGTGATTCCCTATTTAGAATTCCTGTTATGGTCAAATTATCTAAGACTGAAAATATGTATTGTCTTAAAATTTGGTGTTTACATGAATTAAAAATGGAAAAATATAAGAAAAATATGCTTTTTAAGTATGATTGATATTCTCATTTAGGATATACATACAAACAGGAAAAATTTATATAATTCCACAATTATTTCTTAAATAATTACTTTACAAATAAATTCATGAAATTAATTAATTCTTCTATGAAGGATTTTCTTGGAAACCAACAAAAATGAAAAGCTAGTTTTAAAGCCTGGAGAGTTCTTATTAATTTGCCATGTTCTTCCCATCAGCAACCATTAAAAGCACTTGTGTTGCTTTCTAAACTATTAATCCCCACCACAGACAGAACTACATGGCACCATCCCTATGCTGGTTACCCCACTGTGTATATTTGTGCATTCAGATTATAGATCCAACCACTTACTGAATATCCTTGATTGGCCACCTACTCAGGTGCTCAAGATGTGAATGTCATTCTTGAGTCCTCTCCTTTCCCTCACTCCTTACCTCTAATAAATTATCAAAGCTTCTCAATTTATTCTCAAATGGTCTTGAATCTCTTATTTTCTCTCCTTACCTAATGTCACCTCCCTCGGCCAGCTAATTGTTATCAAAGGCCTGAGAAACTACAAGAGATATTTCTGGCTTTTGCTCTTGTCATCCTTTATTCGCATTGTAGCCAATAAGGTCTTTCTAAATTGCAAATCTGACCACTCTTCTCCCTTGTTTAAAAAATTATAATTGCATCTTTTTACAACCCTTTGCCAAAACACCAAACCCTTCTCTGGCCATCCTAAAGAGAATTATGTATTCTGTATGAATTATCCTTCTTTGAATCTATTGCAATTTTATTTTCTCTCTCCCTTTCTGTAAAGGAAGAAACTGTGTCTTCCTTGTTTATTATTGCATCTCTAACGCCCAGGGCATAAACTCAAAATTTTGTTAAGTTAATATAAGGATAAACAAATAAATTGCGTTTTGCAAAGCCAACACTTTGGGAGTTGGGAGGTGAATTGTTTTCTCCTTTGGTACAGTAACTATTAAGTATGTTGTCACCAGGGATAATAATCCACTGAGCAAACATGACTTCTGATGGTTAACTAAAAAAATGAACCATGACTTAAACTCAATGACATATGTTAAAGAATAGATGACATATCTTTTGAAAAAGTAGTTGTAAAAATCATAAATCCTTCACTATTATCAACACAGTAATAGAGTAACCCTAATCTAAAGTAAGCTAAGTATAGGATCTTCCTGAAGCTTGTCCACATTGTTGATTCAAGATTTCTTCATTTACTATGAGCTTTAGCTCTCTTACCAAAAAGCCTTTGACTGGCAAAGGATTTTTCATCTCACCAACATGAACTGTCCAATATCCCCCTACTTTATTGTAAAGAGAAGTCACATTTTACTTATGAGGCCGACAAGAGATAATACCTATGTTATACATCCACTAACTAGCAATATGAATATTTGTAGTTGCGTGTCTTTCACCAAGGGCATAGTTTATGTCCATCTCGACTTTTCTCTGTCTTTACGTTCTGAAGAAAATTGCTTTAAGCCCTTTCACCTACCTTCAAATCACTAGTTTAGCCGAGAGACATATAAAATAACTATATTGTCTGTTTTCTCAGTAACCATCATTAGTAGGGTCATGTGCTTTTCTTTCCTTTGATATAAATCTTCTTTCAGAACTGGGACATACATGTCTAAGCTACACCAGAGCATAATTTTGAGAACGTATCAAAAGAACAGAAACTTTTAAAGGAATATAGGTATAAGGCAATGCCTTCATAAGTAGTCATTTCAGAATCTCAGCTCTCAGTGAGATAAATTTCCACCCTGAAAAATGCAATATCAGCTCCACATTAGATACAAATAAACTGAGCCTCAGAAAAAACACCTGAACAAAAGATTTGATGAGCAACTGTGACTTCATTTCCTCAGAAATCCTACTTTGACCACTGGGGCCACGTGGGACTTGCGGTAATAGATCCTCTCCAAAAGTGAGTCTTGACTCACTAAAATGTTATCAGTATAAATAGTGTTGTCCAGAAATAAATATCCAGGTTTTTAAACAAAGCTGTCGTTTTTCAGTCTTAGAAATATGGACCTGGTCCCTCAGGGGAAGGAAAGAAAGGGGGGAGAAAAGCAAGCCACCAGGAAGAATGAAAGTTTAAATGAGCAAGACCCGGAGATCAAGTTAAAATCGGTGAAGAACAAATGTTAAGGCAAGAATGGCTGGGGGACCCCATCTGGGGGAGGGAAGACTGAAGAGGAGCCAGCAGAGGAGTGACTGGAAAGGAGGGGCAAGAGGCATATGATTCATGAGAGCAGGTGCCCCTTGTCAGGCCGCACTGCTTTTGTTCTGTCCTCGTCCCTTTCCTGCTCTGCATTCTGCCCTCTGGTTTCTATTTAGACGTAGTTGCTTCCTTTATTCACAGTTTTCATCCTGGATGTAACTATTTCTCTGTTATCAGCATCTGTGTTGCTTCAGATGGTGCTTCCTTACGTCCTTGAAGCATTTCCTGAGGTATGACTCCAACTGTTTGGGTTCCAGGTGTCATCCGTGCCAGCCATTCATCAAACGTGTACATCCTTGTCTCCCACAGAGGACTAGGCTGTTTGTTTATGGTTCTGTCTGGAAGGATTCACTGTAATGAAGAGGTAGAGCTTTAATTGCTCTCAAAAGGTATAATCATACCTTCCACATGCTACAGAATAGAAAATCATTTCTAAATAAAAGAGAATCACAGATTTCTTTATCTATAAAAATAACTTGTATAAAAGCACCAGACATTAGCAAATATTTAAAGAGATTAAATGACTTACCTTAGAAAGTTTGCATGTGTTCAAAGCATTTCTATTAACTTTCCATTTTCATAATTAGGTTCAGAGTTGCTTGGCAATCTATTTATAGTTTTCAACTTTCTTGCTCTATATGTATCTATGTATATATACATATATACGTCAGCAACTTCATATATCAACAACTATTTTTAAGGGTAAAATTTTTATCATCACATATGTAACATGAAAGCTATGAAGGACACATTTAGATAACAACTGCTCAGTCATTGTACAGACCAAGATATCTGTGTGAACCATCAGGATAAAAGCAGCTTTATTTTGTTTATGGCATTTCAAACAATATGTTTCGTATTTTATTTTTTAATGTTTTATTATTTTTGAGAGAGAGAGAGAGGGTGTGAGTGAGGGAGGGGCAGAGAGAGTCGGAGACACAGAATCTGAAGCAGGCTCCAGGCTCTGAGCTGTCAGCACAGAGCCTAATGCATGTCTCGAACCCACGAACCATGGGATCATGACCTGAACCAAAGCCGGACGCTTAACCAACTGAACCACCCAGGCACTGCTATGTCTCCCTATTTTAATATTGTTTTGGATCTCTTGATTGTCATAATCACTAGAGCTAAGCATTTTCAGAACAAGGACCATCCTTGATCTATCTCGGTATCCCGTAGCATACCTATTATAACATAGGACTTTACATACAATTGGTGAGTAATAAAAATTTGTTGAATGGAAATACATTTTACCAAGTAAAAGAAAACAAAAAGTTAATGAGACTGAAACCCATTTCTTTGCCTTTCCATATTAGACACTTACTTTATTATTTGGCCCAAAGTAATTTTTACAAAGAGAGCAATTCATAATTAGGAGGAAATTAATAATATTTAAAGCACTAAGTAAAAAACCTCTCTTAGAAAAGAGAATATGCAATCAGTTGGTGTTTTTCCACTTGCTTAAACCACAAGTTTTCTCCAAAAGATTTTTGAGATATGAGGACATTGGATTTCCTTTGGAGCACAAAAAGGTAATAGAAACTTTCTGTTCAGAAGCTTTTAAATGATATTGTACAGTTCCTGTTATGGAATGTGTATTTGTGACTCATGTTGAATCTTCACTCAGGTTACTTATAGGTTGTTTATTTTTTTATACGTGGAAAAACAAAGTAAAACAAAAATAATGCCACATACTCAAATGATTGATAAGGCTTTCCAGCACAAAATGGCTTGAGAAATTCAGTGATAAATGTTTCTTAGCCTTACTTACGCTACACAGAAAAATTATTGTTCTCTCCAATGAACATTCTGCTAATCTAAAAGAGACTTTCTTTTTTAGAATTGAAAAGGTTTCAGAT
The DNA here is from genome assembly GCF_003009895.1 of Hyaena hyaena. NCBI lineage: Eukaryota > Metazoa > Chordata > Mammalia > Carnivora > Hyaenidae > Hyaena > Hyaena hyaena. The sequence continues at coordinate 837,556 of NW_024081340.1, forward strand.
TCACTAAATTATTTACCAGTATATTAGTACCATATATGAAGAGGCAGAATTTCAGAAAAGACAAAAAGTGGGTTGTTTTCCAATTGGTCACCTGTATTTAGTTATTGCATGACTTACAGTAGTGGATCCTCTTTATTTACAAGTATGAATGACTGAACATCATGACAAAATCAGCTACAAATCAAGCTATTTCTATTTGTTTAGGCCACATCTAACAAATACCTGGACTCTACCAACAAATCATAGTGCTTCTGAAAGCATCTATTGTTTTCCCTTTCCTAGATAAAAAGACTTTCTCTGATATCTACAAAGGGAATACTTCTATACGGTGTCTGATTCTCATCACTGACCATCAACATTTTGAATGTTGATTTGATATGTGCTAGATGTTTTTTATGCTCACAATGGAATTTTTAATAAATTTCTTTTTGTTGCAAATGGATGTATGTAGTGAGATGGCATAGGCGTGAATACAATAATGAGTTTCAAGAAGAGTAAGTTGGGTTAGACTGAAGATGATCGTTTTTACATTGTGGTTTAAAACTCCTAGCTTTCTGGAAATTGTCCAGATAGGAATATTTTTAAATGTTTTTTTTTTTAATTTTTCATTATCTTATATTCTTCTAATGTTACTTATGATGAGGATAAAAATCAAAGCTTTATTAACCATAAGATATGTGATGATGGAAACATCACATTGTCTTAGGTTATATTTTAATTTTATAATATTATATTTAAGTTTAGTCCATTTTACTGAGAATATTGTTGTCTAATAGAGCAACTTCATGAAGATCTACATACAGCAATTTCTCTGATGTTTGCAATCTAAAAAAGGAGTTGGTAAACTTTGTAAGAACCATGTGCTAATACTTTTTTTATTTTTAAAAGATGTTTTAAAAAAGAGAATAATGTAAAACGAGGATCTCTTAAGTGGCGCACAAAGCTGAAAATACTTATTCAGCCTCTGCACAAAAGAACGTTTGCAGACCCTTGTTCTGCAAGTAAGCATTGCCTTTTAGATAATGGTTGAAATTTATCTCCAAATTTGTCCTAGAGTCACAGTATCTCAATGGGAGAAAATATCTTCAGAATAATTGACTCATTCATTAGTCAGATATATCTTCCTCACCAATGGACAGATGCTGTTTAAGTTACTGGTTGTGTTTCTTATACAATCAAACACAAGATGAAAGGTATAATGCCTGTACAATGAAGTGTCATCAGTAAAATCTTTCATCTAACCAAAATAGACCTTACCTATTATAAAGGAGGACAGATAATGAAAATAATATATTACATCACATAACACTTCATTCCTTCTAAGGCACTCAGGCTGGACTGTCCACAGTGAGTGGCCCTCAAACAGAATAAGGAGACTCTGAGTACATACCTCTTTCCCTTCATTTAGTCATCCCATGCCTGCAGCAAACTTCAACTACTGACCTTAGAACACCTTTCCAAGGAGACTGGATGCAGCCTTTTCATCCCTTATCACACACCTCTGATGGTCTGTCACTATGAATTCATCACAGTTGTCAGTTAACACATGGGAGTTCTTTATCACATTGGTACCTGAAAGGTGTGGCAGAGGGGGAGGGGAAGTTGAAGCGGAGGTCGCACAGGTGATTGGGATGAAGAAAAAGTCAGAGGGTAGAGATATCTCTGTAAGGTAAACAGGAAAGGGAGAAAAGGAGATGGCCATTTTCAGGGAAATGAATTAAAGTCTTCTTTTTTGGTATGAACTGGCAAATATTTCAGAGTTATGTTTTAAGAATAGGATAGGCACCTACAAATGGCTGCATAACTTTAAGTTTCTCAAAGGCAGGAAATGAATCAGAAAAGGTTTTAAGACTTAAAGATGAGGCCAGCAATGAGAGAAAGGAGGAATGGAAATTATGGAAACAGATCTGAAGGGTTGTATGTTTGTACATTATTTATACCCCAAGAATTAGCTTTAATATAAGCATAAGCTACAAGTCTCAGGAGAAATGCAACTAATATCCAGTATAGCTCTTTAAGAAGATAGAAGTCCAGGATGTTCATCAGTATCACAGAAACATTAGGATGCAGTAAAGTCAGAATAGAAAACCAAAGTACCCAAAGGTGTCAACTGCCTATGTATTACCAACCTTTGTGAGTGAGGCTGACTCTGTTCACTTAGAGAATGTTCAGTGATTATAAGCATATCAGATATTTAATAATGCATGCATGCAATACCTAATGATTCTGTTAATTAAATATTTTAATTTAGAATATTTGATATAATTTAAAACTGGACTGAGAAACATCCAGCTTCAGAAATGACATATTTCAGGAGCCTGTCATAAACTGAATAATTGTGGAGGCAGAAAGTACTCTCAGTGACAACCTAGTCCTGCCTCCCCAGGTCATAATTGAACTCAAGGGATTGAGACAGAATCCCTCCATTGCCACCCAGTCCTGCTGACTCAACACTGTTTCTGTTATACCCTGTGGCCACCATGTCACTGAGATGTACAAACCCTCCCTACACACACACATACCCCAGTGCCCATGAGGCTATCTCCTAGCATTCCTGAGCATTCTTTATGTGGTATGGAAATTCTGTTGTCACTCCTTGAATGAAGGCATCAGAACTTACTGACTGCTGTCTAAAATAAGACTATCCTTTGCCCACAAGTGAGGTTAGAAATATATTTAATTTTATATTTACTACATAACAAATGCTCTGCTAGCTGCTATACAAGGCTATACATAGAGAAAATAAGCTCTCTTAAAATTGAACTAGGTCTGGCTATAGTATAAATGAAACCAATTAGAAATGACATTGTCAAAATATTACAGTGCTTCATTGTTTTCTAGTATCATAGCTGTCTTGCAGAGTTTTCTCAACTCCTTTCAGACACAGATTTATGAAAATCTACAGAGAAAGCCAAGCAAATAAAACATGTGTCCATGTACTAATACCAAATATAAACAAAAATATGAAAATATTTCTGAGGTTAAATATGTTGGGTACCAATGTGTTGTCATTACAGTCTATCCCATGGGAGTACAAGACTAAGTTCTGTTCATCCCTTAGTGACCTAGAAATTTGACCAAATATAGAGAATGCCTTCCAATCCAGTTTCTGAGGTGAGCATGAAAATGCATGGCTACCAAAGATTGGTATTTATGGGAAACAAGGTGTTGGTTTTTAAAGAAGAGAGCTAAAAAGTTGGAAAATTCTTGATAAAGAAAATGAACTCAAGTTCCATGACACTAAGTAATCATCCATCATCACTACATCTAAAAAGTGATATGGACAATAAAATTAGTACAAGGTATCAAAACGTACATTGATCATAAGAGAGACACAGTGCTAATCCAATGAAAAATGAGTCCTTGTAATAACTCTGAAATAGTCCCAAGTACTGCGAAAAAGAAAAAAAAAACACATACTATTGGATAGGTCTAATGTGGCACTTAAAAACATGATTGTTTGTGATGTTAAGATTACTAAATAATGACAGCAAAGAAACAGTGATTGGTACCCAAATACAGATATCCTAGTCAAGTTTTACAGAAAAAAAATAATAGAAATGATCCATATTTTTAAAAATGTGCAATATTTTCAGCCTTTCAGATGCCATAGAGTAATTACTTTGTCTTTTTTATGGTTTTCCAAATAGGTGAGTATATGAACTTCACCCCATCTTCTATATAAGCCAGGTCTGGGTTTTGCTGTTACCACACGCATTTTGCTACAAATTAGAAAGTTGCATTATTGACAAAGCTGGTCAAACAAAGCAAGCCAAGAAAAACACACTGCATTGCAACAAAGCAAGTTGGACAAATTATTACAATTATTTTTCAAAATAGGCTACCAAGCATAAAGTAAACATATAACATGCTTGAACTGAACTGAGAGACATATTAGTAACTCTTGCAAGTCTGATTGTAATAAACTTACTTCCTCAGATCTTTATGGCCCATTAGTATTTACATTTATATTCCTGGATTTAAGCCGTTATCACAGAGATTCTAGAAAATGGGTTTATTTTTGTGCTTTGAGATTTGGGTGCTTCTTCAAGAATCAGGGATTTAAAAATCTATTCTTCAGGGCACCTGGGTGGCTCAGTCAGTTAAGCGTCCGACTTCAGCTCAGGTCATGATCTCCTGGTTTGTGGGTTTGAGCTCCACGTTGGGCTCTGTGCTGACAGCTAGCTCAGAGCCTGGAGCCTGTCTTCAGATTCTGTGTCTCCCTCTCTCTTTGCCCCTCCTCTGCTCATGCTGTCTTTATCTCTGTCTCAAAAATAAATAAAACATTTAAAAAATGCATTCTTCAAGTTGCTGTGAAGATCCATGTTGGGTCATTAAAAGGAAAAAAATTAAACCATTTGTGTGAAAGAGTGAACATAATTTTTTCTTCCAGAAAGAGTCAGCCCTATAATAAAAAATCAAGAAATCTCTTGTAACCCCCAAGCTCTAAATATCTAGAGGAAACCACACAATTTTGTGTAAAGTGGGACTAGAGATACAAATCATGGTGAGATTAGAATTTAAAAGTTTTATTCATACCATTCAGAAGCCTCCCTCAAGCTGAAGAATTTAGAAAATACTGACCAAGCATCTGATTCATGTATGTTTCTAAAATGTACCAACAGCAATAGTGTGATGTGTTTTCAGAACCAGAAAAAGTCTTCAAGGCAGGATGGACACAGCTAGTTCTGTTATTTACTCTTGGCAGAGAACCAACCTCATGATGTCTTTTAAAAAGTATGCATAAACTGGGGAAAAAAGATTATTTATAGGTCAAATGAAGAAAAGAGAAAAACAAAGCCCAATATTGTGTCTTAAGATAAATATTGATTGAAAGTCTTCTTTATGTCTTGGGTAAGAAGAAATGCATATAGTTGCTAGTAATGGAGTGAGAACAAAAAGCGTTGCAGATATTTCTATGATGAGCACAGGGAAAGGAAAATACAGAAAAAGTTGTGGCAGATACTATGTTCACAAAATCATTTTTTCTTCTTGGACGCTTAGCCATCCCATATTTTTCTGGCTTCTCTTACAGTTGCATGAGGTCATGTGGCTTGTGATCAGTGAAATGTGGGCAGAATGATATATAGCACCTCTAGGCATGGCTACTACTAAAATCAGTCTCCTAACAATTCTCTCTGCTGCCTCTTTTTCTGGCTTACCAATAAGATATAGAAAATACAGTAGAGCACTCTCAGACCTTAAACTAGGCAGTGCGTCTTTCATTGAGAAAGCTGGGCTAGGAACAATATATCAACTGAACTGAATACTGGGATAAGTAATGCTACAAGCTCCTCATTTTGTTGCTGACAGATAACAATTTGTAGATTGCTACACTTTGAGTAGTAGTACAGTAGTGCCCCAGGAAGGCAAAAGGCAATTGGATCCCTGAATCATCAGAGCAGATCACCAGACCAGTCATAGGCACCTTAGGTTGTTGCAGGAATAAGAAACAAACTTTATTGTTTCAGTTAAGCCAATACTACACACCTTGGTTAATGCAGATTGTTAGAAAGAAAAAAGATTCTAACCTACAAACAGAATAGACAGTGTTTTCAGATGATCTTAAAATGTTGACAAACTTTAACAAATTCCACAAAACAAAAATTATGAGTAGATTGTGTATTCTAACCATATACAATAAATTGTACTTAAGAAAAAGATGTTTTTAATTCTTTTAAAGTTTTTTAATGTTTTTATTTATTTTTCAGAGATAGTGCGCACACATGAGCAAGGAAAGGGCAGAGAGAGGAGAAGATAGAGGATTCCTAGCTCATGCTGCTCAGACAGCAGAGTCTGATGCAGGGCTTGAACTCAGGAACTGTGAGATCAAGACCTGAGCTGAAGTCAGAGGCTTAACTGACTGAGCCACCCAGGCTCCCAAGAAGATGTTTTTAACAAGCAAATTTAGTGAAGGGCATACATATTATTTTTAATTTTTTTAATGTTTATTTATTTTTGAGAAAGAGATAGATAGAGTATGAGCAGGGGAGGGGCAGAGGGAGAGGGAGACACAGAATCTGAAGCAGCTCCCACGTCCGAGCTGTCGGCACAGAGCCCGACTCAGGGCTTGAACAGTGAGATCATGACCTGAGCCAAAGTCGGATGCATTACCAAATGAGCCACCCAGGTGCCCCTAAAAATATTATTTTTGATAACTCTTTGGCCAAAGAGGGTATTTAAAACTGTAAACATCCATGCCAACAATAAGATCAGTATGTATCAAAATCAAAAGATTGAGGACAAAGCTGTTCTGAAGTGCATTTATAGCCATTAATAAAATATGCATAAGAACTGAAGAAGCTGGAAGAACAAGCATACAAACATTAGGAAAGCAAGTGGGGTAAAATAACATAAAAGGAGAAAATAATACAATGCATTTAAAGGAAAAGCTGTAAACTTAAATGATAAACCTAGAAACTGGAGTTTTATCATAAAACAAAAGTAAAGGCAATACAATAAACCCCTATGCAAATCTAATCAAGAAAAAAAAAACCTTACTGATACATAAGATGCAGAAGGAAATATTAAGAAATTATTTAATTTGGGGGAAAGTATAAATTATCAGCATTAACTCAAAAAGAATTGTATCTGACTAGAAATATAGTCAAGGATATATAAAAGTTGTTAATCTGTAACCTCTACAAACATATATACAGGGAGACATCATTTATTATTTGGGTTTTTTAATTTACTAATTCAGAAATACTGGTGTACAATTATTATTGAAATGTATAAAAATATAGCACATACTCCTTCTAAATTATCAGAGTGAAGAAATCAAATAAATAACAATTATATATCAAGGGAAATAGTGAAAAATTTTAGAAGCCAATCCATTAACCATAAAATAAGTGATGAAAGATCCAAATATCTGTCATCACAATAGCAAACATGCAAATAATATATGTTCATATCGGTTAAGGTCTGAAAAACAGATGGGAACCATATAATGCCTATAAGAGACACAGTTTTGACTTGGGATCTTTAAGGTATTTAAAGACCTACCAAACAAATGCAAGCACAAAGGAAGAAGGGATCAGAATATGAGAATGAGTCCAGTTTGAATATAAGATTTTGAACAGAAATGGCACACATAGGTAATTTTGTACTAAGAAAACATTCAATAAAATACACGAATAAAGTATAAAAAAAAGGCTGTTGAAAACACAAGGAGAAATAAACATAGACATGATAATATTGATAAGGGAATTTCACATAATACTTAGCCTACCAAATCAAGTAGAAAGTTAAAAAATTGAATTGGAGAAGCATACCTAACTTGATTAAACTGATATTAATGTACAGAGATTTTCTCTTTGTTTTAAATAATCCATGTATCATTTATAAAAAATGACCGTAGTAGCCCACAAAGAAACAGTCCATTCTGTTTTAGAACAAAAATGCACAACATTGGCTTAATACTGAACCTCTCTGATAACAACACATAGAAATGCTGAATTAAAACAAACCAAAATTTGAACTATATGAAAGAGTCTAAAGGAAAGAAAAGAGTAACCTCAAGTGACAGAAGTCAAGTAAATATAAGCTCAGGGGTTGTCACCAGAGTAGGCCTAGGAAAAACACGGACATGGATATAAGACCTAATGCTAAAGCCTGGAGTAATAAGTCCAGTAGGAATAAGAGCTATGGCCTTGTGTCCCCAAACGGTAAAATGGTCATGTTGAGATTTTTTTCTAAAGACTTTTCAGCAAAAGAGTGATATTTTTAAACCTCCAAGCACTAGAACATGGAAGCTACAGGATTCTAGGTAGAGTTTAAAGTAAAATTTACTGCACCATGAGTAGGTATGGACTTGACATTTATATGAGTTGAATGTTGAGGAATCTTCAAACCAAGAAATCAATATATAGACTCTTCTTAGTTTATTTCCCAGTGAAGTAAATGCAAAATATTCTCTGGAGAGAAATTTACAGTTCACATTTTATGAGTTTGCCAGAGGAAAAACTGTCCCTACTGAAGATGAGCATGCCATCAAAAATGCAGATAATTCCCCTAGAGCAGGAGACAGCAGAAACAACAAATAGGAGGGTTAGCATCCGTGGAGCTTGATATCATCAAACAATATTCTGAGGGCCTCAAAAAGAACAATGTTTAAAATAACTGAAGATAAGTAATGTAATATAAGCCACAATAATAAATAGTGTAAATAAATAAATAAATAAAATTCTTAAATAGTCAACAGACTCTAAGAAAATATAAACAGAAATTCCAGAAATCCAACAAGTAGTTGCCAAAATAAAAAACTTAACACGCTAAGTGGATTGGTCTAAAAGATTAGACATAGCTGAAGAGATAATCAATGTATTAAAAAAAAATCTGAGGAAATTACTCATAATCCAACATAAGACGTTGAAGAGATGAAAAATATGAAAAAGGGATTCAAAAACATTGAAGAAAGGATGAAAACACGTAACATATCAAAATAGAAATTTGAGGAGAGGGTGACAGAATGGGCAAAGGTAATAATTATCAAAATAATGGCAGAGAATTCTCCACCATTAATAAAAGATATGAATCCTAAAAATAAAGGAGCTAAAAAGTCCTGAGTATAATAATTAAAAAGAAATTTAACTCTGACCATATTTTAGTGAAATTACATATATCAAGAAGACAAAGAGTAATAGAAAAACATAAATGCTACCAGAAAGAGAGATCACATAACTAACAAAGAAAAAAAATTTGATTGACAGCAGCCTCTCAATAACCAAAATAAAGTCCAAAAGATTATAGAATGATATCACAACAGTACTAAAGATAAAAATCTTATCAACCAAGATTGCTATACACAGATAATGCAAAAATAAGGATGAAATTAAGCATTTTCAGTCAAAGATTAAGAGAATTTGGGACTCACAGACCCTCAGTATATAATTATAGAATATACTTCTAGAAGAAAGTTTTAATAGCTCAGATAGCTTTCTGAATGCAAATTAAGCAAAAAAATATAAATCATTAAAATTAATATAGAAATAAGATTCAATTCACAAGGACAATAAAATATATAAAGAATCAAAGGATAGGTTTAGTGTAAGTTATTCAAGAACTTAATGGAAAACATAATTTATACGTGAGACTTTCTTATACAAATGAAATAACCTATCAGCCGAGATATATAATGGTAAACTACTTTATTAATACTGCTGTAATACTTGACTATCTCTATGGAAAATAAAATTAATTACCTGATGCATACTATATGCAAAATTCAAATCAAGATGGATTAATAACCCAAACATAAAACAAAATCTTTCAAAATTTTAGGGAAATATAATATTTTCGTGAAAGTGGAGTATGGAAGGGTTTTATAATATGTGTTTCAAAATACACAGAAAACAAATCATAAAGGAAAAGACTAGTAAACTAAAATCTAAAGCTTCTCTTTGAGAAGAATAACATAAAAATAAATATGTAGGTATGAGCACTACATGCAACTGGTAATGCACTGATATCCAGAATATATTAAAAACTGTAACAAATCTTTAGGAAGCTGTCAGGAGCAAAAACAGTAGTAGAATAGTTCAATAATACAAATAGAAATGTTATAAGAACTAGGAAATCCAATAGCCAGTAAATATGATGATGACTTTCACCAATAAATAGATTAATTTCAATTATTTTTTAAAGGTTTATTTATTACTTTAGAGAGAGAGAGAGCATAAGCAGGAGAAGTGTAGAAAGAGAGGGAGAGAGAATCCCAAGCAGGCTTCACATTGTCAGCATAGAACCTATGCAGGGTTTGATCTCACAACAATGAGATCATAACCTAAACTGAAATCAAGAGTTGGGCGTTTAACTGACTGAGCCACCCAGGTGCCCCCAGATTAATTAAAATTATAACTCGATGAGATACGAAGTTAAAACTATCTCATTAGTAAAAATTTACAAGTCTAACAAAATGTTGATGAATAAGCAGAAATACCTTGAATCATACTTTGCTAGTTGGATATAAATTTGGCAATTTATAGTAAAATTATCATAAGTATGTTTTAATCTAATAATTATATCCTTAGGTAGATAGCACTAAAAATGTTGCCCCTTGTGGGGTACCTGGGTGGCTCAGTCAGTTGAGCACCTGACTTCAGCTCAGGTCATAATCTCACAGTTCATGAGTTTGAGCCTTGCATCAGGCTCCCTGCTTCAGCTTGTCAGTGTAGAGTCTGTTTCAGATTCTCTGAGCCCTCCCTGTACCTGTCCCCTACTTGCCCCCTTCCTGGCTTGCTCTCTCCCCCGCCCAAAAAGTTTCCCCTTGTGCACTCTTAGAGACACGTACAAAAATGTACATGAAAATATTATTTATGAAAGAAAAAAAATTGAAACCAACCTAATCTTACATTTGTAGAAAATGAAAAAAATAAACCAATTTATTTACATAATTGAACATAATACAGAGGTGAAAATAAGTAGATCTACATGAGAATGTGAATAACTTTTTAAAACATTAATGTAGAGAAAAACATTATAAAAAGCTAGACACATGATACCATTTACATAAATGGCTTGTGCAATAAAATAATGCTATAGTTAACTGAGGATTTTTACCTGTATCATAAAATTATTGAAAATAATTTATGGGGAACTGTTACGTATCAGCTTCAGGACTTTTATATACTGTGAGTGAAAAGCAAAACAGGAAAAGATAGATCTCAAGTCACATATTACTTTCTAAAAAACACAAATATTGCAGAATAATGTTAACTGTTGTGTGCACATAGTTATATGCCATATTTTTTAAAATTTTTCTGAATGTTTAATATAGTTTGTATATGACATCAAAAGCACAAGAAACAAAAAAACCAAACTTCATCAAAATTAAAAATGTGCTTAAAGGGTACCATCAAATAAGTGAAAAGAGAACCTACACAATGGGAGAAAATATTTGGAATTCATATATATAAGGGTCTTGTACCCAGAATATTAAAGAACTCTTACAACTTAACAATAAAAAGATAAATAACCCAATTTAAAGATGGGCAAAGGGTGTGAGTAGAAGTTTCTCCAAAGAAGATATACAGCAACCAATAATCACATGAAAAGATGTTCAACATCAATAGTTACTAGGGAAATGCAAATCAAAACCACAAGATACCTTTTCATATCCACTAGGGTAGCCAAAATTAAAAAAAGAAAACAAGTGTTGGTGAGGATATGGAGAAATTGGAACTCTCATACCAATGGTGGTAGGAGTATAAAGTGATGCATTACTGTGAAAAACAATTTGGTAGGTCCTCAAAGAGTTAAATATAGAGTTACCATATGACCCAGCAATTCCACTCCTAGATAGATACAAAAGAAAATTAAAAACAAAAGTTCACAGACAAAACTCTGTGCATGCATTTTCATAGCAGTCTTGTTCATAATATCCCCAAAGTAGAAATAACCCAAATGTCCATTAACAGATAAATTCATAAACAAAATGTGGTATATCCATACAGTGAAGTATTATTCAGAAATAAAAAAGATATGAAGTACTCATATGTATGGTATGGAGAAACCTTGAATGCATTATACTAAATGAAAGAAGCCAAACACTAAATTCCCTGTGTCACTGGTTCCCAAGACCATCCTCAGAGTTGATGGCTCACTAGAAAAACTTGTAAGAACCAGATGGTGTTATATTATTTACGGTTATGATTTACTACTCAAAAGGATGCCAATGAAAAGCAAAAGGAAAAAGTGCATGGGATGAAGTGGAGGAGAAACCACATATAAGTTTCTACGTGAATGCCTCTGGTGAAGTCACATGGGGTACACTTAATTCTCACAGGAACAGATGTGTGTGACAACAGACACAAAGTGTTGTCAACCAGGGAGGCTTACGTGAGCCTTGATATCCAGGATTTTTACTGAGGGTCAGTCACATAGGCTACTCAGATTCAGCTATGCATCTACTCACATCCAGCTACTCAGATTCCAGATCTGAAGAGCAAAAAACAAATAGGTCTTCACATTAATCGTATACTTAACATAAAGTATACAGGCAAACCGATACAGCGTGGTCCCAGGCTTCTGGCATACAACAGTTACCAGGGTGAACATTGCCAGGGCTCAGAACTCAGATCCCAGGAGCTGGCCAAGGGGCAATTCTGAAAATGGAACTTTCTTGGTCATGTGCACAGTTTGAGTAACCTAAGCATAACGTGCTTTTTCCTGCACAGCCACATTCTCTAGGATTCCATTTATGTGAAATATCCAGAACAGGCAAAACCATAGAGATGAAAATTAGATTAGTCACTGACAGAGAATGGAAGAAAAAGGAATGGGGAGTGACTGCTAATAAGTATGAAGTACTTTTGATAAAAAATTTCTTGAATTAGATTGTGGTAATTGTTACACAATCTTGTGAATATACTAAAAAGCATTGAATTGTATACTTTAAATTGCAAATTTTATTTTATTTTATTTTATTTTTTAATTTATTTCTAGGAGAGAGAGAGAGACAGCGTGAGCAGCGGAGGGTCAGAGAGAGAGGGGGTCAGAGAGAGAGGGAGACACAGACTCCGAAATAGGCTCCAGGCTCTGAGCCGGCAGTCAGCACAGAGCCCGACGCGGGGCTCGAGCCCACGAACCACGAGATCATGACCTAAGCGAAAGTCAGACGCTTAACCGACTAAGCCACCCAGGCGTCCCTAAATTGCAAATTTTATATGTGAGTTACATCAAAATTAAAATCTGGTAAAAATATTTCATAGTTTAAAATTTAAAAGTTACTGTTATGAGAATTTATTGATAGTAAGGATAGAAAGAGAAGATAATTTATGAAGCTATTGCAATAGTTCACATAAATTATTAAAGTCAATTAAGATAACAATGTAGTAAGAAAAATTATTTAATACCCAGTTTGGGTGGGGCTTCCATTAGGAAATGGACCTCTTTTATTGTGAAATATTGATTATGAAATAGTAAGTAAGGATAATTTGGGAGTACATCACAAAAGTCTTAAAATATAAATGTTTGACCTGAGAGAGCCAATTAAATAAATTGTATACTATATGATGACATACTATGCACTCCTGACATTGCTTAAATATAGTTAATGACATGGGGAAATATTCACAGTGTAATGCAAAAGAAAACATAATGAATCGCTAAAAGATCATATATTTAATAATACACATTTTTAAAAAGCTATCTATAATTACCAGTAATAATTAGATGGAAATGTAACCAAACATTTATTATTTTGTGGAGGGATTTAATTATTTGTATTTTTGTTTACAGAAACTATGACTTTTATGTTTAGAAAAATATCACAAGGATAATCATTAAAGATTTAGCTCATGGACAGAGAACGGTACAATGATGAGTGAGGGGATTATGATACATTTATTTGCATAGAATTTAATGAACTGCTTTTATAAACATAAACATTATCTTATTTTGATCTCTCATTAATCTTATATGATAGGTCAGCTGTCAGTACACAGCACAGAGCCTGACACACGGCTCGAACCCATAAACCATGAGATCATGACCTGAGCCGAAGTTGGACGCTTAACCTACTGAGCCACCCAGGTACTCCTCAGTTTAGAAATGTTTAAATGACTTACTCATGCTTATCCCACTAGCATGAGTAACAAATCCAAGACTGAAAATTATATGTTCTAATTTTATGTCCAGTGTTGCTCTACTACAGGTAATACACACACACTCACAAAATAAATCATCCAATTGTTATAGAGGATAGAAATAACAAATTTTTCACTTCACAATACCATTCCTTATCTAAATTGCAATGTACACATATGGGTTGCCTATGTGGATTAAATTCGCTTTTAAAAATTAATTATCTTTTTCATCACCTACATGAAGAACCTCAATCTGTCAAAATATAACTCACTTTACAAAATACCAGTTGCTCACCTAAGACTATAAATAGCCTAAATAATAAATACTGAATTATTTTTCTACTTCTTCCTCCAGACTGGATACAGGAAATGTCTATGATAGCATCATGAATAATTAGCATCATGATAGCATCATGAAAAGTAGCATTATGAATAATTCTCAAGTGTCTGGGGAGCCTATAATATTTTTATATATTTCTTTCAACCTTTTTCTCTGTAGAACTTCTATAACTCTTTAAAGTTACACATTTGTGAGTGAGAAGTTACTTTATATTAACAACATCATTCCATGCTTTTACAATTAACATTGAATATATGTAAGAAAATTTCACAATAAAGAATAGTAAGTTAGAAAATAAGTTCTATTTTGAAAGCTTTCCACTCATGTAGTCATAGTAATAGTACTGGTTGGCCTAATTTTCTTTGAATTATTTTCCCATCTTGACTTTATTTGCCCCTTTCAGAAATGCCTTAGTAGATTTCTTATTTAAGTTACTTTCAATAAGTGAGTTTTGGAAGAATAGCTAACATTAGTGCCTAGAGGGACAAAAAACTCCGTAAACTGGAAAAAAATAAGAGATCAATCTTAAAATTTTGTTATCTCTTTTATTTGTAATGAGTAACATGTTAATATAAGAAGATTGTCTTAATGAATAAATTCAATGTTTGTTGAAATTGAATATGTTTTTCTTTTTAAAATTATTTGATAATACAAAAACAAGCTTGTTGTAAAAAGTAAAATAATATAGTACAGAGATTTTAAATAGCAAAGCTAATTATCTCACCTCCCTCCATTTCATTATCACATAAATAGAACCTGAAGGACCTTGTCACTAACAGATTACACACACACACACACACACACACACACACACACACAATGTTAGGAAGATCTTAGAGCTGAAGGAAAATGTTTAACAAATAGCAATTGTGTACTCATGGAAATGAAGAGCACTATAATGTTTAATATGTGTGTAAAAATAAAATGCTCTTCATTATTCAAATTCTTTCTTTCTTTCTTTTCTTTTTTATTTTTTAGAGACAGCATATGGGAGGGACAGAGGCAGAGAGAGAGAGAGAAAATCTTAAGCAGGCCCCACAGCTCAGTGTGAAGCCCAATGAGGGGCTCCATCTCACGAACTTCATGAACCTGAGCCAAAATCAAGAGTTGGCCACTTTACCAATTGACCCAGGTGCCCCCTTATTTAATTTCTTCAAAATTAAATGGTTGATTAGACTTTATCAAAATTCAAAGCTTTTATGCATTAAAAGATAGTATCAAGAAAGTAAAAAGACAACCCCTACAATGGGAGAAAATATTTGTGAATAATATATCTGATTAGAGTCTAATATCTAGAATATATAAAGAACACTTAGAGCTCAACAATAAAAAGACAAATAACCCAACATGAATAAGGGGAAAGTATTTGAATAAACATTTTTTCAAAGAAGATATATGCACGTGGAAATCATTAATTGGGAATATCATTAATCATTGGGAAAATACAAATCAAAACCACAATGAGATACTATTTAATATCCATTAGGTTGACTATAGTAAGAAAGAAAGAAAGAAAGAAAGAAAGAAAGAAAGAAAGAAAGAAAGAAAGAAAGAAAGAAAGAAAAAGAAAGGAAAGAAGGAAGGAAGGAAGGAAGGAAGGAAGGAAGGAAGGAAGGAAGGAAGGAAGGGAGGGAGGAAGGGAGGGAGGGAGGAAAGAAGGAAGAAAACAAGCATTAATGGGAGTATGGAGAAATTAGAACCATCATACATTGCTGTTGGAGATGTAAAATGTTGTAGCCACTGTAGAAAAGTTTAGCAGTTCTTCAAAAAGTTAAATAGAATTTAGCACATGACCCAAACATTACAGCCTTCTGTATATACCCAAGATAAATGAAAACATGTTTACAAAAAATTGTTTATAGATGTACATAGCAGCATTATTCACAATATCCAAAAACTAAAAACAATCCAAATGTTCATCAACTGAAAAGTAGATAAACAAAATGTGACATATCCATTCAATGGAATATTAATCTATAAAATGGAATGACTTCTAGAAAGTACCTAAGTGTCCATCAAAATATAGTAGATGAAAAAAATATAGGACTATTCATACAATAGAATTTTACTCAAAAGAATGAACTTGATACATGCTACAACACTGATGAGCTTTGGAAATATTATGGAAGTGCAAGAAACTAAACACTAAAGGCATTTTAAATTTTAATTTCTATGTATTTATTACTGGTATACAGAGAAACTATCAATCTTGTATACAATCAATTGGTATACACAGCGCATTTAGTCTCCTTTATCATCCTATAAATTCATTTTACTAGAGTCTTTCAGATTTATATCATATAATTTGAAAAACAAGATAATTCCATATAATCTTTTCAAATATTCACATTGGTTATTTTATTTCCCTACTTTATTATACTCATCAGTACTTTTAAAACATGTGATGTTCAAACATAGTATTTATTTTTGTCATATTTTTATTTGAGAGAGAACGAGCATGAGTGGGGGAGAGGGACAGAGAGAGAGAGAGAGAGAGAGAGAGAGAGAGAATCTCAAGCTGGCTGCATCCACAGGGTGGAACCCAACGAGGGGCCTGGTCCCAGGATCCTGGGACTGCGATCTGAGCCGAAATCAAGAGTCAGACATTTAACCTACCAAGCCACCTCCTAGGTGCCTGGATGGCTCAACTGGTTAAGGAGCCAACTCTTGATTTGGGCTCAGGTGCCTGAGCTGTCAGTGCAGAACCTGCTTAACATTCTCTCTCCTCTCTCTCTGCCCCTCCCTGCTTGCACTTGCTCGCTCTTGCACACACGTGTTCTCTCTTTCTCAAAATAAAGAAACATAAACAAATTTTTTTTTTTTACAAACAGTTTATTGTCAAATTAGTTTCCACATAACACTCAGTGCTCATCCCCACAAGGGTCCTCCTCCATGCCCATCCCCCCCCCCCATCTATCAGTCCTCAGTTTTTGTCAGCATTCAAGAGTCTCTCATGGTTTGCCTCTCTCCCTTTCCCCCACCATTTCCGCCCTTCTTCTCCCCCTTGTTCCTCCCTCAAGTTCCTCCTAATCCTCCTATACGTGCAAACATATGATATTTGTCCTTCTCTGCCTGACTTATTTCGCTCAGCATAACACCCTCAAGGTCCATCCATGTTGCTACACATGGCTCAGCATCCCTCCTCATCAGGGAAATACAAATCAAAACCACACTGAGATAACATAAACAAAATTTTTAAAATGATGTCTTCCACGGGGCGCTTGGATGGCTCAGTCAGTTAAGCGTCTGTCTTAGGCTCCCACGGTTCGTGGGTTTGAATCCCGCGTTGGGCTCTGTGCTGACAGCTAGCTCAGAGCCTGGAGTCTGTTTCGGGTTCTGTATCTCCCTTTCTCTCTGACCCTCCTCTGCTCACGCTCGCTCTCTCTCTCTCAGAAATAAATAAAACATTTTAAAAAATGTTAATAAATAAAAATGATATCTTCTAAATTTCCTTGTTTTATTAAACCAAAGTAGTAGGATTTGAAAAATGAATTCTATGCCCAAACAATTGTTAATCATTAAATTACCTTAAAAAAATTCTCTTTAAGTTGCTTCTTTCTTGAACTAAGTTTTCTTGAACTAAGGTGTGTCAAAGATTCTTTTAAAGAAAACTTATATCTTTTTTATTAATTCATTCAGTAAACAAAACAGTTGGATTCTGAGATAAGGATAATGTAGTTTGAGAGATCAGGTTTTAGGGGAAAAAACACAAAGTCCATATTTTTCATGAACTACGAAATCATATATCTAATGGCAGACTTTTTTCCCCTGAAATTAACTTTGTTCTCTCTATATTAAATACATCTTTCTTTCTAAATTAAATACATATTTTATTTAATAAAATACTTTTGTAAAAGTTGACAAAGTATAATAAATTACTATGCTGTTTTACATTTATTAAGGGGAAGTCCCAAACTTTTCCATTACAGAGATTATATTTCCATCATTTAAGGAAGAAATTTCATTTAATTTTACTACATGGAGAGAATAAGAGATAACAATTAATTAAGTTATATAAAAATCCAATTTTCATTACAGCAAGCTCCTGCACTAAGGTTTCTGACAGTCATGAAGTCATTATGTCATGGTCTTCATTATAATCCTACAATAAAACCATTTCTTTCAGACTGAGGGGAGCCCAATATACAGAACAGAAGACACAAAACCCACTCAATATTAGTATAAGATTTAAGTTGAATTTGTAATGTACTAGAATATTTTGCTTACATTGCAATAACGTACAAGATGACTTTTTAGTTGTGCTAGGTGCCTTTTTTTTGGCACCTAGTCACTTTTATGACTCAATGTGAAACTCAAAGTTAAGTGTGTCTCATATTAAAATGGTAGCAGAGATAGGGAAGGATCAATATTATACTCTAAAGAAGCTGTTATGTGATTATCTGCTTTACTGGTCTGAGCAACAGTTAATTCCCAGGTGCAAATAATACCATAAAATACAATATTCCCCCTTAGAGATAGTTTAACTCCAGTATTACTACACTCTTAATCCAATCTTTGACTCAAACCAAATTCAGTGAGCTGCAGATACTATGGAGTTAAAAATGGCAGAAAACCACCATAACATATCAAATATCTATATGCTTGGTAGAAATCATTCCCATCTATTCACAAGAAGCCTTCATTTGTCATGTTTCTACTGTATTACCTTTCCACAAAACAAAACAAAATAGACTATGGAGTTTGATATGTCAGCTACTGAGATTAAAAAAAAGTGGAAGGGTTGGGGCGCCTGGGTGGCTTAGTCACTTAAGCGTTCGACTTCAGCTCAGGTCATGATCTCACAGTCCATGGGTTAGAGCCCCAAGTTAGGCTCTGTGCTGACAGCTCAGAGCCTGAGCATGCTTCAGATCCTGTGTCTCCCTCTCTCTCTGCCCATCACCCGCTCACTCTCTGTCTCTTTCAAAAATAAAATAAAGACATAATTTTTTTTTTTTTAAAGTGGAAGGGTAAGCCAGGCCTGTTTTAAATTCTATAGGCAATGAAATCAAGACATTACAAGTCTAGCAAAGGCCATTTTTTTTCAAGCTTCTAAAAATATCCATGCATTGAGAGGAATGTAGAAGAGGAAAGATCTACCCATTACTTATTCTTCCAAAGCTATTGATCCTTAGTAATAATGCTTCTTTAAAATCAACATTGTTAGGCACATTAAAGCTAAAATACTTGAAAAGAGTTTGCCAAAGTCAAACAATCCTCATCCCACACATGCAATCAACAGGTTGAGTTAGGTGTCAACTGGCAAGAAGTTCAGTTTCTGGGGACGACCTGAAGGATGGTGTTCTGATCAAACAAAAATCCAGCAGCACAATTCTGAAACCTCTGAGAATGTGCTTTATCAATGTGGGAATAACAGGAGAAAAGAATTTCAAATAATTACCATAATCCGTTGGAAACTCAAGGCTTAATTTCTTAGCTTGGCAGCTGTGTGTGATTCAAGGGCAAGTCAAGGTATAAAGACCTAGAGCCAAAGCACCTATTAAGAGCCATTTCATCTCTGTATCTTTTCCATTATCTTTTGTTACTTACTCATTAATCAATAAGCATTTATTGGAAGCATGTCTTTCATATGATACATAGTTATGTGGAATACAAAAGAAATATCAACATCTATCCCCCTCAAATTTATGATCAGTACAGATATAGAGCAGTAACCTTTAAGATTAGTGGTATTCTAAATGAATTATATTTTCATGTATCTACAATTATGTTTGATTTGAGAAGCATATCTGGAAAGGCTGAGTCAGATACTATAGGTAGAAGCAATTAATGAGAGTTCACTTAATTTGATAGCTCAGATTTGACAAGTGTTTATCCCAGCATTTTAATAACTTAATAAGTTCCAAGTAATTTTGGTAGAGAGGTGATGTATCAATTACCCACACCAATCCATCTATCATATTGCAATAATGCCCTCAGTCTTATCTGGTTTACCTTTCTGATGATCTATCCCATTATTGCTCACATACATCTTCTCTCTCTTCCCATTTCATCTCTTCACAGAATCCTCTGTATTCTTTTTTTTTTTTAAGATAAATCAGAATAATTTCTTAGTCTGAAGATAAGCTGAACTATATGAAGAATGTAATAGATGAAATATGTTGTAATCTGGACAGGAAAACAGAGATGTTAAGAAAAAAATTTTTTTTTAAATTATGGCTGAAATTCAGAGTTAACCTACTGGCCAAAGGTAATGATTATCATGCTATTAGTAACCAATAACATTAGTTTAATTTCTAAGAGATAGAGGATATCTCTTCCTTAAGACTATGCTTAATATTATCATTATAAGACTGAAGCTGACTTGGGGCTCTCGGGTGGCTCAGTCGGTTAAGCATCCAACATCCACTCAGGTCATTATTTCATGGTTCAGTTCTAAGTTTGAGCCCCACATCAGGTTCTGTGCTAACAACACAGAACTTGGAACCTGCTTTGAGTTCTGTGCCTCTCTCTCTCTCTGCCTCTCCTCCATTCATTTTGTCTCTCTTTCTCTCTCTCAAAAATAAATAAACATTAAAAGTTTTTACAAAATATTATCACTATAAGACTGAAGCTGACTTTAATCTTTTTTGCCTCAACACATTTTTGGTTTATTATGGCAGCTATTTAGGATATTTGTCTTATTTTGTCTAATATGAATTCTGATATATCTCAAAGCAATGTCCACCTAAGTTATTTTAATTTCGGGATTAGGGTACTATGGAAGTACTCCTCAAACTTAAACGTGCTTACAAATCTTGTGGCTGTCAGAGCTACCTGGGTAGCTCAGGTGGTTTAGTGTCAGATTTTTGGCTCAGATCAGGATCTCACAGTTGGTGTGTTTGAGTCCTGCATCGGGCTCTGTGCTGACAGCTCAGAGCATGGAGCCTGCTTTGGATTCTGTGTTTCCCTCTGTCTCTGCCCCTTCCCGACTTTCTGTCTCTCTCTCTCTCCAAAATAAATCAACATTAAAAGAAAAACAACAAGTCTTCTGGGGAGTTGTTAAGATGCAGATTCTGATTCAGTAGGTCTCTGTGAGGTCCGAGGTTCAGTACTTTAGAATACTCCCAAGTGCCTCACACTTTGAATAGCAAGGCATTACAGCATTTACTGCATGGTGCTGTGTTATTTGTCTGAACAAGTGTTATCCAATAGTCTATGGTGCCTGGAGTGTTGTTGATGCTCACAAATGCTTATTGAATGAATGAATGTCTAAAATTCAACCTGACATAAATTTCACCATCCAGGCAGGACTCTTAGTTTTTCTCAACCTTCAAGGCTTCTAAAACTGCTGAGAAATTTTCTCTTGTGAGAAAAGATCATGACCCTGATCCAGTCCCAGGGTGCTTCTTCACTAACCAACCTACCACAGGAGACTTGCCTTCAGACAGTAGAGTACAATTCCAACATTTGACCTGAGAGGTTAATTCCTGTGGAACTTTTTTAAAGGGCAGAAATTTTGACATTGGTTTTGGAAGTTAGACTTTTTATTATTTATTTTCTATCTTGTGTAAAAGTTGCCACAAACTCAGTCACTTAGAACAACATCCATTTATTAGCTTCACAGTTCTGAAGTCCAGGCATGATGTGGCTAGGCTTAAAAATTGAAATCAATGTAAGTTGGTCTGATTTGCTCCCTGGAAGCTCTTGTTTTCCAAATTATGATGATTTTTTGCATACTTAACTGCTTAATTTTAGTGTAGTCTAGTTAGCTAATATAATTATTGCTTTTATGGTCAGTGCTTTTGAGTAAAATTAAAATATCAGGATTGGTTCACTTCCAAACAATAGGAAACTCAACTTCAATTGCCATAAACAAAAAAGGGAAAGCATTGTCTCATATAATTTTAGAGACTTTCAATAATAATATCTTCTGTTAGAATCTGAATCAGGCACAAATGACCATAAAGATTCATCTCTCTGTTCTGACTCATAAGGGCTAGTAGTGCTATTCTTCCTTCCCATACTCCAAGTGGTGGGCACTGGCATCTTTAGATTCATCCTTGTCATCACAAAATAACCGCAGCACCAGACCTCACACTCATATGATCAAGTCTGCAGGACATTGATAAAATTTCTCTTTCCCAGAAGCCCAAATGTTGGTTCTGTGTTTCATCAGTTCTCATTTTCATACATGCTAATCTTGAACTGATAACTATGGCCAAGAAGATGAGGCATGCTGACCAATTTTACACTATTGTGGGCCAACTTCTGTTTCTAAAAATTGAGTCAACCACTAAAAACCACTTGGACTGAGAGTAGGGAAATGAGGGTAAGGTTATCAAAAACAAAAACAAAAAACATTACTCCTTTGGGGACAGGTGGCCAAAAAACCCAACAAATATCCATATAATAATCATTTTTAACTTCACAAGTGACACTGAAATGTGATTACTACTACATTTATGAGTAGAGACTTGATATCAAATACTGGCCTTTCTATTCCTTGTGATAATGATTTACTCTAAGTTATAACTGCATCATATTTATGATGGAAATAACACTTTTAAAGTTATCATGAATTAAATAGAAATTATACGTAAAGTGCTTGCCATATGCTTGATAAGTATAGTAGCACAGTTGTTATTAACATTTCAGTGTTAATTGAGCTATGTACTGCCTGTCTTCAGGTATTTACATGTGAACCTTCCTCCCTGATTATGGTAACAAAGACATAGTCCTTTCTTCATTAAACACCAGACATCTCCCATCAGAAGGAGATGAAGCTGGAGTGTGGGGCTCATGCCTGCCCCAGTGAGATCCAACCCTGTGTGATCTGTTTGTAGGATGATGAAAAGAAGAAACAAAGTGTTCCTTCTTAACAGACTTACTATTCTGTTTTCAACCTATTAACTCCAAGTTCTTTACTTTATTTCTGAAAGAAAAGTGAATTTGGGCAATTTAATTAATTTTCAGTGAATAAAAATTCACTCCTCAATAAAATGGGCATTAACATCATCTAACAGAGTAGAACTTATGTTATATGTTAGCACTTAGCTAAAATAGGGACTCAAGTAACATGAATCTCTCCCTGCCCCTTCTCCTATACCAACTGTGAATCCTTTCTAGTCCTTCACATTTCTTTCATCTTTTTCCTATATCAACATTCACTAGCAAAAGCACACATCCTTTCAAGGAAACAACCATTCTTAGGATTTCTCTAGGAAAATATGTTCCCAAGAAAAGCCATCAGCCAAAGAACAGTTAAGGGAAGGGGCACAGCAATTCCCATTTACTGTAAGTACACTGTAAGATGGCAGGGAGCCATATTTTAAATTTATTCTGTTTGAGCTTATTTGTGGCCAATTTTGAACTCTTGCTTATTTTTAGGGAAGCCTCAATTACATCACCCAGACTAAAAGAGATTTTCAGGACAATTAAGAAACAGATGTACTTAACATAAGTGTTTGAAGCTTTTAAAATAGCCCATTATTTGCTTATCTTCAAGAAAGTTCATCACAAAACAAAATCCTACTCTAAATGTTCCTTGAGAATATATCATACTATTATCACTAGTGGCCAGTGGGGAGAAGTTTGTATTTATCCTAATCCACATGCTAGAATATTTTATTTTTAAACCTTAAATATTGTTTAATGTTTTTTATTTATTTTTGAGAAAAACAGACAGCATGAGTGGTGGGAGGGAAGAGAGAGAGGAAAACAGAATCCAAAGCAGGCCCCAGGCTCTGAGCTGTCAGCACAGAGTCCAGTGTGGGGCTCGAACCCATGAGCTGTGAGATCATGACCTTACCTGAAGTTGGACGCTTAGCCGACTGAGCCACCCGGGTGCCCCTAGAATATTTTATTTTTAAGAATCAATTTCAGGGGCACCTGGGTGGCTCAGTTGGTTAAGCGTCCAACTTCGGCTCAGGTCATGATCTCACAGTTCGTGGGTTCGAGCCCCACATTGGGCTCTGTGCTGACAGCTAGCTAAGAGCCTGGAGCTTGCTTCAGATTCCGTGTCTCCCTCTCTGTCTGACCCGTCCCTGGTCATGCTGTCTCTCTGTCTCAGAAATAAAAATAAATAAATAAAAATAAATTTTAAAAAATCAATTTCAAAGTACATTTTTACCAGTGCCATGGATGTGCCCAACTATGCTAAGAGTGTAAAGACAACCAAAGAAATGATCACATTTAAAAACATAAATCATTACAGGCATGGAAGAATATTAGCTAATCATATGCCAAAAAAAAAAAAAAAAAGCTACCATCTAGTAAGGACTGACTGAACTATTCCAAATCACAATGAGTCCTTTTTCTCTCCTTGCTCCATATATTTCTGTGAGAGGCTTGAAATTTACTTAGTATAGGATTTCAAAATCAAATTCTTACACATTGGACCTATTGTGTTTAAAAATGTAGGCAAATTCTATTTGCCCAGAATAACTTGAGCCAATGATTCATAATATTGAAATTACCAAAAAAATCCATTAAATTTAAAACATCTGAATAATTCAGATGAAAGTAAATTATTCACTTTAAATTACATGATTAACCGATCTAGTTATTTAATTATAAAGTCTTGAAATAGTTGTTTCTTATTTCACCTGCCATCTTGCCCTTGAAGCTTTCAGAGCCTGGAAGTCTGGGGAAGGTACTCAGCTGGAAGGAAGGAAGGAAAAAGATGCTGGAGGGAAGGAGCTCAAGGCAGAGGAGGCCAAACCAGAAGAATATTTCAGAAAATTGATATACTAGAGGCTTGCACCACTCCAGGAGCGGTCCTGTACAGCTCTTGGAAAGCTTTGTACAACTTCTCCAGCAAAAAGCACAACTGTTTCTACTTTGGTAACATTTATCTCTTTGTTAAGAAGACCAATGGCCATTTGATGACACATGATTCACTGGTGAACTTTACAAAAATAGCCTAAAAGGGAGAAGTTGGCCTTTCAGTCAATCAGCAACCAATGAATTAGTTGGAGTGAGATGGTTTAGAGATTTAGTTGCTGCTGGGTTCAACCTGGTTTCCAGTGATGGATGGGGGTGGAGATCCAAGCAGTGAGGAAACAGGAAAATCTAAGGTGAGAAAGAAATAAGTATCTGGGTCAGTGGGGGCAGGACAACTGTAGCATCTTGTTTCCTTGATTAACTACTATTTAAATTAATAATTTAATCCTCAATAGGAGGTCCCAGGAGAGGGTCCTTGCCCACTGAAACAGGACCCTTTCTGAGCAATGAAAGGAGATTCTTCCAATAGGAATGTGATAGTATATTTTGGAGATGATCAAGGAAGGAGACAGACCATACTATGAAAATAATAAATGTCAATATTGTTCAGTGCCCATTACCTCACAATGTATGAGTCAATGTTTGTGCAGACTTCTGAGTTCATAAGGTAAGAGTAAATAGAAATAATTACCATTAAATACCAAGCTTTGCAGTCCTCACCCTAAAGGCTGTATTTACAGAAGCAGTCTTAAGCACCTCTCTGAAGAGCCATTAGCCAAAGTGATGAAAGAGGAAGATCTTTTCTGAGAGCACTATAATTCAACAATCACAGCAATGTCTTAGTGTTGGAAAGAACAGAGAGTAGCACTGGAATAACTGAACTACAGTTCCTTCTTTCCCACCAAAGATACGAAGGATTTATTTATCTTTTTTAAGCCATAGCTTTTTTGTCGATAAAAAAGGGGATAATAATAACATTTGTTCAAGGTTGGTATGAAGACTAAGAAGAGCATATGTAAAATTCCTATCACAATACTAGCATATATTAAAATTAAAATAAATCATAGCTATTACACTGGTGGTCACAGCTAACCCATAAAAAGTCCTTTATTCTAGCTATTTTGTGTTCTGTCTTCTACCTTTTCTTTTATTTAAATTTTTTTTAACTTTTATTACTTTTTGAGAGAAAGAGACAGAGTGTGAGCAGGAGATGAGCAGACAGAGAAGGAGACAGAATTGGAAGCAGGCTCCAGGCTCTGAGCTGTCAGCACAGAGCCCACTGTGGGGCTCCAACTCATGAGTGGTGAGATTATGAACTGAGCTGAAGTCAGATGCTTAACTGATTGAATCTTCCAGGTGTCCCTACTATTTCTTATAAATCCATTAGCTCTGTGCTAGTATTTGACTTTATGCCTCATACTTATTTTTACCTCTCTTCAGATGGTCTCTGACCATCTGAAGAATAAATGGTCTCCACTGTCTGCTTGATTTTTTTCATCCCAGCTTTACTCCTCAGTGTTCTATACTGTATCTCCCCTTGACTCCATGATCTGCATCTAATGGGCAAGTTCCATCCAGTCCCTACAACTAGTTTAGAAGTGGGTAGTCAGGGAATATCCATGAAGACTTTTTGGATAAACTAGGGTATGAGCTATACCTTGAGAACAGGCAAAATTGAAGTTGAAGAGGACTGTATGTTTTCTTTTCAATATTCCATATACACCACCAGGTTCTGTTTTGCATTTCCTGTTATAATCCCATCTTTCCTTACTTCAGCATTTTGGTATAGTATTTCAGTGTTCCAAAAATGGATGACATCATTGTCAGGGACAAAAGAATTGGCTTACTTTTTATTGATAACAAGCTGGGTTGGTTATTTCCTGATGAAATGATAGTACCTTGATTCAGAAATTCCTGTGTTGGTGGGATCATGAGTCCAGTTGCTTTCAAATTGTGATTTGTGAAGCCCTGGAGTAGTTCATGGCTCTTCCTGGGGAATCTAGAAAGGGAAGACAAATCAGGATGCAGGCTGCTTGGCTCCAACCCAAGCATTCCACTTTTATTGCTCCATATTGGATTCTAGATAAGATTTTATTTAGAAAATAAAAAATAATTACATACCTTGAAATGTTAAAATGTAACACTTCCCAGTTACTGCACTTCCCAGTTTTAATATTAAACAAAACCTAATCCTGATGGGCAAGAAGACAAGTAAAGAGGCGAATTCAGAAGGATGATAACTTATGATGGGGATAGAATTTTTTAGAGAATCATAAGGTTCAAATGTAACCCAGGCATTGGGGTTTGGGAAAGGTTTCTTAGAGAAGTAATATCTAAACTGAATTCTGTAAAATGAGTTGAAGTCAGTCAAGCAAAGAGTATGGGAAGCAGGTATCAGGGATATGGAGCGCTGAGTGCAAACCTGGGGGATGGGGAGTAGGGAGAGGATCCAGTGCCTTCTGGGAATTTAAAGTATTTCAGTGAAGATAGTAGGAAGAGGGCATGGGTGGGGGAGTGGTAAGGCATGAGAAGGGGTCATAAAGTGTCTTGCCTGACTAGAAAGGGAGGCCACTAAAGGATTTTAAGAAGGGAGTAATATGATAATATTTGGATTTTAGACATATCATTCTAAATTGAAGTGATGGAAAACCAATTAGGAGGCTGTTTTAATAAGACTGCCAAAGTAGAGCAAAAAAAAAAAAAAAAGAATTAAGAGAAGGGAAATTTTAAGAATGTGGTTATTGATCAAATTGGATGAAGCAGATGAATCTACAAGAAAGAAGGAAGAATTAAGGTTAATGCCTGGGTTCCTAGGTTGGTAATTTTGTTCATTGATTTAAGGAATCCAGAAAGAGGAGCAGCCTTGCTGTCTTCAAAGGTCACCAAAAAATGACCTATACCTGCATATGAACACTTGTAAATGCCAGTCATATAAGGTAAGCTTCCTGAGTCTGCTAGCTCATTCTTTGCGTGATTTAGCTGCCTTATTTCCTTTTGTTTCATTTTGTGGTATCTGCCCATTGACCTTCTTCATATGAAATATGGCATAATGGATGATTTTCCAGATCCAACTATGTTTCATCCTTTAACATAAAACATCTGCATAAATTTGTCTAATGTGAAAGACATATGATACAACTGAGGAAAACATGTTTCAATAATAATTCTGCTCTTTCCTGTCACTAAACGTTTTTTTCTTCTTCTAGTTGGATATCAGAAACCCAAAGGGGTGCCTGGGTGGCTCAGTTGGTCAAGCGTCTGACTTTTGATTTCAGCTTAGGTTACAATCTCACAGATTCATGAGTTAGAGCCCCGCATAGGGCTCCATGATGACAGTTTGGAGCCTGCTTGGGATTCTGCCTCTCTCTCTCTGTCCCTCCCTATTCTCTCTCTCTCTCTCTTTCTCTCTCTCTCTCTGTCTCAGAATAAATAAACTTAAAAAAAAAAAAACCCAAAGAAGACTTTGTATAGTAGGACACATTAGTCTAATTGTCCAAATCTCATATCAGATTTATTGTGCTCCACTATTGACATACTTTCTCTGCAACATACATTCTTTTATATCCAAGAGTGGATGTTAGGGAAACTTAATTTAACCCTAGTCATTGTAGTGAGATCAGATTCAAGAAGGAACTTCTAATGGAATCTGTATTGCCAGGGTGAAACCATACAAGACTACTTTGAATGGATACAGAATAAATCATGACAATCACTAACAGTAGTTATATCCAAATACCGAATATATCTACAGTTCTCAAACCCAAGGAAAGCATGTAATCAAGCAGTAAATAAAGAAGAATCTTAATATAGTTTTGCTTTATTAATTTCTTCCAAAGTTGTATGTTAAGCACTTCCTATGTTCTCATGAAGCTGAGAATCTAATAATTGAGACAGGCCAACACATGAATAACTATGTAATTACAAATTAGAACAAGTGCTCTGAAAGAAATGTCAAATATAATTAAAGAATATAATGGAAGGCTCTGATTGAAGATTGAGGAGGGACCAAGTATCAGTCAAGGTTCAGCCATAGATAGCAGAATCTATGTTAGGTAGCTTAAATTAAAGGTATTCATTGCAGAGTATGAGTGGTTGAGCTACAGCCCCTAGAATGAGCTGCCATAAATGGTCCCCAAAGCCACACCATGGATGGTCCATGAAAAGAGCTACTCCTTCTGCCAGAATCAGAGAGCTGATATTCTTACTGCTGACCTCAGAACCACAGCCGCTAGGCTAAGCTCTGCTTCATAAAAATGGTCGCCTCTAACCTTGCCTTTCTCTCCAGTTAACTCAGTTCTGAATTCAAGCCTTCCATGAGAGCTTCTGTTTGGTAAACATAAATCACATTCAGAACTCAGACAGCAAAGCAATATGAGTAATGCAGTCAGGAGGCCGCAGCAAAAGAGACTGGAAGAGGTAATGAACAGGAGAAGCAAGAGAACTACAAAATCTGCCACAGGTATAAAGGGAAGGCGTTCCCAAAGGAAAGCGAGGCTTGAGGGAAAATGTTGGCCAGGTGAAGAGTGGGAAGAAAGGAATCACTGAGCTCTTTTTCGTGGAGCCTCGGAGGCAGTAGGCAGCCTCAAGATGAAGCTGAACATCTCTTTCCCAGCTACTGGCTGCCAGAAACTCATTGAAGTGGACAATGAACACAAACTTCATACCTTTTATGAGAAGCAAATGGCCACAGAAGTTGCTGCTGACGCTCTAGGGGAAGAATGGAAGAGTTACGTGGTCCGAGTCAGTGGTGGCAATGACATACAAGGCTTCCCCATGAAGCAGGGAGTGGTGACCCATGGCCGTGTCCGCCTACTGCTGAGTAAGGGGCATTCCTGCTACCGACGAAGGAGGACTGAAGAAAGAAAGCGCAAATCTGTCCAGGCTGCATTGTGGATGCCAATCTCAGTGTTCTCAACTCGGTCATCATGAAATAAGGGGAGAAGGATATTCCTGGACTCACTATACTCCTGTGCCTCGTTGCCTGGGGCCCAAAAGAGCTAGCAGAATCCGCAAGCTTTTCAATCCCTCAAAGGAAGATGATGTCCTCCAGTATATTATGAGAAAGCCCCTAAACAGAGAAGGTAAGAAACCTCAAACCAAAGCGCCCAAGATTCAGCGTCTTGTCACTCCACGTGTGCTCCAACGCAAACGTTGGCGCACTGCTTTGAAGAAGCAGGGTACAAAGAAAAACAAGGAAGAGGCTGCAGAATATACTAAGCTTTTGGCCAAGAGAATGAAGGAGGCCAAAGAAAAATGCCAAGAACTGATTGCCAACAGACACGGAGGCTGTCTTCTCTGAGAGCTTCTACCTCAAAGTCTGAGTCCAGTAAAAAATGAGATTCTTCTAAAAGGAACAAATAAATAAGATCAGACATTAAAAAAAAAAAAAAAAAAAAAGAATCACCAAGAAAGATCTGCTTACATGTGGGCCCTGAGGTAAGAAATAGTTGGCCCATCTAGAACTTAAAAGAAGACCAGCGATTCTGGAGGTCAGTGAGTGAGGGGCTCAGTGTTGGGAGGAAGCCATGGAAACTGGCCCAGGCCAGGCCATGCAGGACCTCATACAACATGTTAACAAATTAAATGTTTTAATTTAATGATTTTAATTTTCTTCTAAGTAACATTGGAAGCCATTTAAGGGTGTTAAGGTAAGCATTACTATGATCATATCAATATTTTTAAAGATAACTCTGGCTGCTGTGTGTAGAATGGGTTTTAGACAGTCCAGATTGAAGATGGGGAGGGCTGTTGGGAGGCTCCTGCTGTACACCCCGTGAGTGGGGATGGGAGAAGGAATGAAGTGAAATGAGTCAAAGCATCTCCTGGAGGGAGAGAATCAACAGGGCTTGGAGGAATAAGGAGGAGACAGTGCACTAGGACTTACTATCAATAAGAACTAATGACAGTTGATCCCTGAGCACCACGGTTTGAACCGCACAGGTCACTTACACACAGTTTTTGTTTTTTGGGGTTATTTTCCCCAATAAGTACAGGATGGTTATGTAAATTTATTCTCTCCCCCTTATGATTTTCATAATAACATTTTTTCTAGCTCACTTTATTCTAAGAATACAGTATATAATACATATAACATACAAAATACATGTTAATGAACTGTTTATGATATTGGTAAGGGTTTTACTCAACAGTAGGCTATTAGTGTTATGTTTTGGGAAAGTCAAAAGTTACCCATAGACTTTTGACTGTTCAGGGGGAAGGGGAGGTCAACCCTCCTAACTCCCATCCTGGCATTTAAATGTTAACTGTACAACTATATAATACAGACACATTCTCCTCCCCACAAAATGGTAACTCTTACATCAGTATTGTTAAAGAAAGGTGAAAGTATAAACACAACTCATTCATTAAGAGGTTAAATTTCCAGTATGTGCAATTTATCAGGTGCTATTGACTGTGTGGTCTTGTTTCTTTAGTTCACCCATTGTTATTCTTCTTTGATGTGCTGTGTTTACTATAAATAAAAATTAATTACCATGTTCTACCTAATACCCTTTACACTCAGAAGAAAAACTCTAGGCCTCCAGTTTTAATATGTTCATAGGTTCAAAACTGAATAAACAGTGATTGAAAGAAAGAACAAAGCAGCAGGAGTAAGTGTGAAAGATGAATGAAAATCTGAAGGCCATAGAGAAAATAGCAAGCAATAGAGGAATTGGACAGAAACAAATAAGAAGGATTACATAAAGTGTTAAAAAGGTAGGGATAAGTTGAAGAAAAAAAAAAAACAGCAACGCAGCATTTAAATCAGTATATTTCATACTCCAATGTGGTATTTCTATCCAAGACCCTGTTTGTACATTTTTAACCTGAACAAACATTTCCTATGTTTACACATCTCTTTGTGAGAAAGTGGTACAGATCATTTAGGGCATTGAACAAGGAAATGGGGAGCTAGATATCATACCACAAGATGCCATCTCTAAGGTAAGGAAGGAGAGGAGATTAATATGGAAATGCAGAAGGGCGTTTGGGTGGCTCAGTCAGTTAAGTTTCCGACTTCGACTTCGACTCAGGTTATGATCTCATCGTTTGTGAGTTGAGCCCTGCGTGGTGCTCTGTGCTGACAGCTCAGAGCCTGGAGTCTGCTTTGGATTCTGTATCTCCCTCTCTCTCTGCCCCTCTCCCACTCTCTCTCTCTCTCTCTCTGAAAAACAAATAAACATTAAAAAATGTTTTAAAATATTGAAATGCAGAAAAGAGATGAGACAACTGGAGCAATACAAAAGAGTTCATGGAATAGGAGGAAATTAAAAACCAGTCTAAGTTCCAAATTTATCTCCTGTAGCTTTTTTTTTTTCTTTTCTTAAAATCCTACAATCTAGCTTCTCTCCATTCTAAAACTATTGTAGACTTTGGTCTCAATACAAAGGCCTTTTCATAATTATTTTCTTTCTGTCCCACTTTAAAATTAAGTTATTTAGACATATTCCCTTTTTCCCTAAATTTACATACTTTGTAGTGTTAGTAACTGTAAAAGTAATACATAATATTTGATTTACAAAATCAAATAATACGAAGAGGAAATGAAAATCACTCCAAATTCCACAGTTCAGGGCAAAAACAAAACCAAAAACAAAAACAAAAGACCCTGCACACTGTTAGATGAACCTGTTTCCGGACATTTTTCTTCTCATGGAAATACACTTGAGTTTTAAGTAAATGCACTGTATATACTGTTTTCTGACCTTTGTTTAAATTATTATTTAACAATGTGAGTAAAAGATTTCCCTCATTGATCTTAATGATAGTGTACATTTTCATTTGTTTCTTTCTTTTTTAAAAAAAAAATGAACTATCATTAACATACAATGCTTCGTTAGATCCAGCTGTACAGCATAGCAATTCAACAATTCTGTACATTACTCAGGCCCATCACAAGTGTCCTCTTGATCCCCTTTATCAACTTCACCCATTTCATTTACAGTACGGTAGGTTTTTTTGTTTGTTTGTTTGTTTGTTTTGCTTCTCTTGACAAACATTTCAGTTGTTTCTACTTTCATATTAAACCGTTTCAGAACATAAAGAAAGAAGGAAATCGGAATTCTTTGGTTGAAGATACCAGAACACCGATGTCAAAACTGCCAGAGCACACTCAAGTAAAACCACACATCCTGCTAGTTTATGAGTGTTGACATACTTGCAGGGTTATTTTCTTGGTTTTACTAACATAGTAGTTGGATCGCTAGACTAAAAAGTATATGCTTTACTTTTGGTAAACATTTTAAACATGATGAGAAAAGTTGCTCAAATGGATATTTCAACTAAGAATGTCCCCAGATTTCCAAAATAATGAGTTTTCTTATGTGTTTCACCCTTCAAAATATTCCTTGATGGTTTCATTTAATTACTGATTAGGTGGAATATGTTTCCAAATATTCATTGGTCATTTACACTTTTCCTTTCTGAAATGCCTTTCAACTGCTTTGCTTGTTTTCCTATCATGGTATGTATATTTGTAAGTTTATTAAAAATTTTTTAATGTTTCATTTTTGTTTTTTGAGAGAAGAGAGAGGCACACAGAATACAAAGCAGATTCCAGGCTCTGAGTTGTCAGCACAGAGCCCAACGTGGGGTTTGAACCCATGACCCGTGAGATCATGACCTGAGGTGAAGTTGGCCCCTAAATTTATTTTTAATGTATTTATTAAAATTAGAGGAATTCGCTCTTCTTCTATTATATATGTTGCAAGCATTTTTCCTGGTTGCTGAGGTTATTTTCAAACTCACTCACTGTGTTTCTGCAGGTCAAAAGTTCTCCTTATTTTGTCAAGATCAATTCACCCTTGCTTTTATGTTTTTTGTCTTTTTTCTCTCTCCCACTCTCTCTCCCTCTCTTTCCCTTTCTCTCTGTTTCTCTATCTCTCTCTTTTCTCTTGTGCATGTGCACAATATGCTTGAAAGTTTAGAAGGAACTTCCTCAACATTATACAAATTTTGATTTGTGCATTATCTAATAATTTAATTTTCTACAAACATTTGATCAACCTACGGTTTGTTGGGGATGTTTCATTTTTTCCAACTGGCTCCTCAATTGCTTCACCATCTTTTTTGCATAACTAATCCTTTGCCCCTCCACCTGACTTTAGATGTCATATTTATCACACTACACTCTTACGAGATGTGCTTATTCCATGGTTTCTCTGGTCCTTTCCATTATGTACTTTTCTAGTATATAAATTCAAAACTGATCATGATGAAAAGTCTTTCAGGACATGTTAATAGATGTGCTGGAAAAAAAAGTCTCAGATTTGTTAGTTTATCCATTAGAGTTAAACAAATTTCTCTTATACAGTGTCTCAAAGCTTTTATTGTGTTTTTTGCACTTTATGAACTTTTTCATAAGACATTTTTAATGGAGAAATTCCTAAGTTTATTTGACTATATGTCCCAGAATTAGCCTTCTTGATACACAGTTAAGTTCAACACAGACTTTTAGTTTTATGTATAAATTATATACCATGAGTGTGTGTGTGTGTGCACGCACGTGTGTGTGTGTGAGGTAAAACCCACATAATCCTTTAAGAAAATCAGAAATAGTGAGTTTTACCAAAATACTTCTTGAGAAATCACTAGGGACAATAATATTTCCCCCCCTTAGTCATTAAAATAATCATCATTTACAGGAGTGCTTATGCATAGGAGCACATGCACCCCAATGTTCATAGCAGCACTTTCAACAATAGCTAAATCATGAAAAGAGCCTAAATGTCCATCAACTGATGAATGGATCAACAAGATGTGGTTCATCTATACAATGCAATACTACATGGCAATGAGAAAGAATGAAATCTGGTCATTTGTAGCAATGTGGATGGAACTCGAGGGTGTTATGCTGAGCGAAATAAGTCAGGCAGAGAAAGACAGATACTATATGTTTTCACTTCTACGTGGAACAGGAGAAACTTAGCAGAGGACCAAGGGGGAGGAGAAGGGGAAAAATAGTTGGAGAGAGGGAGGGAGGCAAACCATGAGAGACTCTTGAATACTGAGAACAACCTGAGGGCTGATGGGGGTGGGGGAGAGAAGAAAGGGAGTGATGGTCATGGAGGAGGGCACTTGTTGGGATGAGCACTGGGTGTTATATGGAAATCAACTTGACAATAAACTATGAAAGAAAAAAATAAAGAAAAAATAAAATAATCATCATTTATAACATTCTTGGGAGGAATCTTTATGGTCATGAATTTATAAGACATCCATGTTTTCTTGGATTCTAATTGCTAACATTTTATTTGGGATACTCATGTGAATATTTATAAATGGGGCTAGACTGAAATTGCACGTTTATGTTCCATTGAAAAATATTGCTTTTGAGTTTTACTGAATTCATTTAAAACATTATGAAGTTCACTTTCTTTCCTTATGCTCTGGAATAGTATAAATCATCTCGAAGTTATTTGTTGCTTGGAGACATTAAAGAAAGTTATTCTATAAATTTCTCCTTTTTCCTCTTGTCTCAAATTTCATATTTTATATTTTCCTAGAAATGTATATGTTTAGACCAAATTTTCTCACTCATTATAGTATTGTGTATAGTGTATGTTTTCATTTGTTAATATGTTTTCTAATACAGTATAACTTTGTTTGTTTATTTTAATTCTATCTCAAAATTCATGTATTTTTGGCATTTCAAATAAACTACCCTTGGATTTATCATTTTATTCATTTTAGGTCTTTCTTTCTGGTATGGTTACTTCCCTACCATGTTTTTCTTGTATCTATTTTGTTGGGCATTTTCTATTTTGAGGGTTGAGTACTGATTGATTTTTTTTCTTATTTAGTAATGAAAAAGTTTAAGGGTATCAGTTTTCCTGGACACATCTTTGGATTCATTATATGTATTATGTAGATTTTTTACAATATCTTTTTCTTTTTACATTGTGATTCTGTGCTCCTTTTTGACCCAAGAATTATTTTCTAAATCATACTTTTAAATTTCTAATTGTTTGACTACTCATTTTAATTCTATTTGAATTTCCTAGTTTATTTCTAATTTTATTGTACTGTGGTGAAATTGGTCTCTACTATTTCCATATGTTAGAATTTGTTGACATTTCCTTTCATGCCTAATAGATAAATAATTTATGTAAAAGTCTCATGAGCCTTTGAAAAGAAGATATATTCTCTTTTAAAATGGTATAAGGTTAAATACGTATTTCTGTTACTCAGAACCTGGTCTTAAAATTTTTTACCTTTTTTTTTCTTCATCAGTGAAAAATTAAAGTAAGTGTTTTAAAGTTTGTCTGTTGGTGTGTGTCTTTGTTTCTCATTTTTATGTTGTTATTTTTTATTTTATATACCCCATTTAGATTTTCTTCCATTCTTCTTTCTATAAATGAATGGTAAGACCACAAACCCAGTTACTCAAACCAAAAATTAAGAATTTCCTCATTCAATTCAATAGTAGGTCTTGTTAAGTCTACCTCCATATAAATTGCAAATCCATCCACTTCCCATTCTCTCTACTATCACTACGCTAGTCCAAGCCAGTTAACTCTTGCATAGATCACTGAAATCAACCCTCCAGTAAGCTTCTGATTCCATTCTTGAATCTCACATGGAAGTCAGGATGAACTTCCCTGCTCCTCTGCTTAAAACCTCCCAACAGCATCCCATCCAAACTCCACTTAGAATAAATGCACACTTTGCTCACAAAGTATATAGACTTGCCTTGAGCCTGTCTCTCAGTGACCTTATTCTTCCCTTTCCCCAGCACCCTCTAGCCACACTGGCCTTCACTCTCTTCCTCAGATAAGACAAGCTCATTCACATAATTAGAGTACGTGTACTATCCCTACTTTCCAAAATGTTCCTCTTCCGATTTTGTGCATTGTGGTTTCCTTCTTGTTATTCAGACCTTAGCTGAAATTAGCAATGTCTCAGAAATCTCTGATCTGATAGATACTTATTATATCACCCTACTTTACTTCTCTCTACAACATTCACTATTGATCATTTTATCTGGAGATATTTATTTATTAATATCTTTCTGTACTCCATTAGAAGCTTTTTGAGAGTAGGAATATTGACTCCCCTTTTAAATTGTCTAGTAACAGAAAAGTGTTGGCACACAGTAGACAGTCAGAATTTTTGGAAGAGATGAAAGAATTAATTCTGTGCAAAAGGTATAAGGCAATTATACTTTCATGTGGATTATAATGGTAACAAAAATAACTGTCCATTTTAATGCTTTTTGTCTTGAATTCAAGTTTATCTGATTTTAGCATGACATATGCTTCCATCCATGATAGAATAACAGGAATGGGGACTGATATCCCACATTGTACAATTGTAAAACCATACTAAATATGTGAAGCAATAGTTTTTAGACATCGAACAACAAACAACACAGGTTAGTGATTTGTAAGAGAAGGAAAACAAGTGAATTTAGACCTATGTGTGCTCCAGTTTATAGCAAGTTTCTGGATGGTACCAGAAAGAAGACAAACCCAGAGCCCAGCAGTCTTGTTGGGTTGAAGAAACAGAGTTTGCAGCTCATGAAAGCCAAGATGAATAGAATGTTCACAGCAAAGAACCAGAAGGAGGAAGATGCACAGAGACTGTCTGGGAGATTTGCTGACGGATCACTCAAGTTTTTGGCTCAGTGTTGGTATGCACCTGTGTGTGAGAAAACAGCCCAAGACTTAGGAAAGACCCACTGGAAAGGAATAAGGAGAAAAATCCCCAGAGCTCACACAGGGCCAAACATAATTGGTGCTCCTGCCAGCCAAGTAGAACGGCCTCCTCGTACACAGAGCATCTGTCAGTCCCATTGAAAGCATTGCCTCAGCGGCCAAATTAGCCCTAGACTAAAAACTGTCCAGGGCCTGCTCTAACAAACTTTAAAAGCAAGATATGAAAGGATTGATGGTTTCCAAATAACTTACTGAGTCCGAGAAAAAATCCCCCATCCCCAAAAAGAGAGATATTCAGCATAGGAGGCAGAAAGGAACCCAATATCCAGCATACAGTCAAAACTTAACATGCATGCAAAGAGTTAAGAAAATATGCTCCATAATTAGAAGGGAGGAAGTCAACAGAACGAATCCTAAAATGCCATAAGTAATAACATTAAATAAGAGCATGAAAACATATTTTTTTAACACTTTTTTACAAATAATTTATTGTCAAATTGGTTTCCATATATAACACCCAGGGCTCATCCCCACAAGTGCCCTCCTCCATGCCCATCCCCCCTCCCCCCCACATCCATCAGTCCTCAGTTTTTGTCACCATTCAAGAGTCTCTCATGGTTTGCCTCTCTTCCTTTCCCCCACCATTTCCACCCTTCTTCTCCCCCTTGGTCCTCCGTTAAGTTCCTCCTAATCCTCCTATACGTGCACACATATGATATTTGTCCTTCTCTGCCTGACTTATTTCGCTCAGCATAACACCCTCAAGGTCCATCCATGTTGCTACACATGGCCAGATTTCATTGTTTCTCATTGCCATGTAGTATTCCATGGTATAGATAAACCACATCTTCTTGATCCATTCGTCTGTGGATGGACACTTAGGCTCTTTCCATGTTTTAGCTATTGTGGAGAGTGCTGCTATGAACATTGGGGTCCATGTGCTCCTATACATCAGCATTTCTGTATCCTTTGGGTAAATTCCTAGCAGTGCTATTGCTGGGTCCTAGGGGAGTTCTATTGTTAGTTTCCTGAGGAACCTCCACACTGTTTTCCAGAGGGGCTGTACCAGTTTACATTCCCACCAACAGTGTAGGAGGGTGCCTGTTTCTCCACATCCTCACCAGCATCTAGAGTTCTCTGATTTGCTCATTTTAGCCACTCTGACCGGCGTGAGGTGGTATCTCAGTGTGGTTTTGATTTGTATTTCCCTGATGAGGAGGGATGCTGAGCATCGTTTCATGTGTCTGTTGGCCATCTGGATATCCTCTTTGGAGAAGTGTCTGTTCATATCTTCTGCCCATTTCTTCACTGGGTTGTTGGTTTTTCAGGTGTGGAGTTTGGTGAGTTCCTTATAGATTTTGGATATTAATCCTTTATCTGATATGTCATTTGCAACCATCTTTTCCCATTCCGTTGGTTGCCTATTAGTTTTGTGGATTGTTTCCTTGGCTGTGCAGAAGCTTTTAATCTTGATGAGGTCCCAATCATTTATTTTTGCTCTTGATTCCCTTGCTTTTGGGGATGTGTCAAGTAAGAAGTTGCTGCGGTGGAGGTCAAGGAGGTTGTTTCCTGCTTTCTCCTCTAGGGTGTTGATAGTTTCCTGTCTCACGTTCAGGTCCTTTATCCATTTTGAGTTGATTTTTGTGCATGGTGTGAGAAAATGATCTAGTTTCATTCTTCTGCATGAAAATATATTTTTTAAATACCCCATATGTTCAAAAAGGTAGAGAAAAACATGAACATGATGCGGAGAAGAATGAGAGATATAAAAAATATTCAAATCAGGGGAGTCAGTTGAGTGTTCAACTTCGGCTCAGGTCATGATCTCACTGTCTGTGAGTTCGAGCCCCGCGTTGGGCTCTGTGCTGACAGCTCAGAGCCTGGAGCCTGCTTTGGATTCTGTGTCTTCCTCTCTCTCCATGGCCATCCCCTGCTTGCACTCTATCTCTCTTGCTCTCAAAAATAAATAAAACATTAAAAAAAAGAAACTGCTAAAGAAGAGTGGGGGAACTTTCAGACAAGGTGATCGAAACTACCAAAATGAAATGGAGGAAAGAAAGACAACAAAAGTTAGAACTTCAATGAAGTATGAGTCTATATTATACAGCCTAACATGCATGTTTTCAGTCCTGGAGGAAAGGGGGGAACAGACTTTAATAATTGATGAAATAATAAAAAATTCCCAAATTTGATGAAAACTGCACACCCAAGAATCAAGAAGCTCAATGAGTCCCAGGAAGGGTTGGCGTAACTCAAGTGGTTATTTCACATGTGGTTGCTTCAATGAGTCCCAGGAAGAAGATATGTGAAGAAAATTATGTCAAGGGCACATCATAAGTAAATTGTTGAATTTAGCATCTTCCTGCTAGTTTTCTGTTAATTTTCTTTGGACCATTCTTTTATTTTCAAACTTTCTGAAACACGTGTTTTCAGTATCTTCTTTGTGGCTTACACATCATTCTTAGCTTTTTGAATAAGAATCATTTTCTCCTAAAAGACTACTTAAAAAACATTTTTAACTTTTATTCATTTTTGAGAGGCAGACGGAGACAGAGCATGAGTCAGAGAGGGCCAGAGAGAGATGAAGAGACATAGAATCTGAAGCAGGCTCCAGGCTCTGACTATCAGCACAGAGCCCAATCCAGGACTCAAACTCATAAGCCATAAGACCATGACCTGAGAGCCAAAGTCAGATGCTTAAGTAACTGAGCTACCCAGGCGCCCCCACCTAGAGACTATTTTATTTGTAATCATTACTGAACAGTCATATTTTTTTAAGTTTTATTTATTTATTTTGGGAGAGCACGTGCACATATGCACACAAGCTGGGGAGGGGCAGAAAAAGAGGGGGAGAGAGAAAATTCCAAGCAGGCTCCACACTGTCAGCACAGAACACAACATGGGGCTTGGGGCTCGATCTCACAAACTGTGAGATCGTGACCTGAGCCAAAATCAAGAGTCAGATACTTAACCAACTGAGTCACCCAGGTTCCCCTGAATAATTGTATTTGGTTTCTCATCCTCCATCTTACTTTCATTTCTTTCCTTTTCTGTAGTTTGCTATTTAATCTATG
Source organism: Hyaena hyaena (assembly GCF_003009895.1). NCBI lineage: Eukaryota > Metazoa > Chordata > Mammalia > Carnivora > Hyaenidae > Hyaena > Hyaena hyaena. The sequence continues at coordinate 877,877 of NW_024081340.1, forward strand.
TTTGCTTTTCTATACCCCGTGACTGTATCATTGACATCCTCAACAAGTTCCCTCCATAATGCCCATCACCTATTTAGTCCATCACCCCACCCAACACCCCTCAAGCAACCTTCAGTTTGTTCTCTGTACTTAAGAATCTCTTATGATTTGTTTTCATCTCTGTTTTTACCTTATTTTTGCTTCCCTTCCCCTGTGTTTATCTGTTTTGTTTCTTAAATTCCACATATGAGTGAAATCATATGATCTTTATCTTTGACTGACTTATTTCGCTTAGCACAGTACACTCTAGTTCCATCCACATTGTTGTAAATGGCAAGATTTCATTCTTTTTGATCACTGAGTAATATTCATATGGACTTTTTGAATTATTGAGTATTTTTCTAAGCTTTGACATATGAAAAACTTGATTAAATTTTTAATTCTCGGTTCACAATTTTATATTCAATACTTTTTAATAATATTGCTCTACTGCTTTCTTTCATCCAAAATTGCTAATGAGAAGTCCGATGTAAACTTATTTATTTGCCTGCATAATGAATAATCTTTTCAAATAACTGAAGATCACTAATTCACCAAGATAACCTTTCCCCCCTTTTGTCCATTATTCTATGGTCAATACCTCTGGCAGTACCTGCTTTAGAAGGGGCTCAATAAGGATTTGATTTTTAAAAATTATCATCGCAGAAGGTAGGAGTATGGATGTTGAGGTCGGAGATGGTTAGGAGGCTTAAATTGGCAACGTTGTAGCTTTGTGTCTTTGGGCAAGTAATATAAATTCAGGTAATAGTAATACCTATCTCACTGTGGGGATTAAAAGACATAATATAGTTAAGGTGTTTAGCACATGACTCTGCTGGTTACTCCAGCTTGGTCCTCTCACTTGGCTTGATAGTAACACTATCTTTTTTTGGTCTCTCTGTCTCTATCTCATCTCTTTCTCTTCTTCATGGGCAATGAAACTTTCTAAATTAAAGGGTGATGCTGTTTCATTAAAGTCGTTTTATTCTACTATTTCTTTGAAAACTTCTTTCTATTCTGTTTTTCAGAAAATCAACTATCCATATATTGGATTCTAATATCTATTTTACGATTCTCATTTAAGAAATTTTTCCTTGGAATTAAAAAAAATTAACCTTTATTTATGCTTGAGAGACAGAAAGAGACAGAGCACAAGCAGGGGAGGCAAAGAGAGAGGAGACACAGAATCCGAAGCAGGCGTCAGGCTCTGAGTAAGCTCTCAGCATAGGGCCCAACAGGGGCTCAAATCCACAAACTGTGAGACCATGAGCTGAGCCAAAATCAGATGCTCAATAGACTGAGCCACCCAGGTACCACTTCCTTGGAATTTTTTAAAGTAAGTTCTCAAGTATGTTACTGATCCTGTTTTTCAGATAGCTAATATGTGTTCTAGCTTAAATTTTATCCTCATATTTTGCACAAACATTGATTTTCTGCATATTTATTTTCTTAGTACTGTTATTTTTAGTTAATATTTCAATTAATCATTCTATATCAAAAAATTTTTTAATTTCTTTTAATGCTTATTTATTTTTGAGAGAGAGACAAAAATGTGAGCAGGAGAGGGGCAGACAGAGAGGAAGATACAGAATTCTAGTGGGCTCCAGGCTCTGAGCTAGCTGTCAGAGCCCAACATGGGACTCGAACTCACGAATCATCAGATCATGACCTGAGCTAAAGTGGGACACGTAACCAACTGAGCCACCCAGGTACCCCATATCAAAATTTTTAATAGCCTGCATCAAAAAGTTCCACATGTTCTTACATTTTCTCATGATGCAAAACTATTATTGTCTAAAGTTGTCTTAGGGAATGTGATATAGATTTTAGACAGTTTATTTTTATTAGTTGCTGTATCAGTTTTCTGTCATACTTTGAGACCTTCTGCCCTCAACAGTAGCAATAACAGTTGCCACTATTCTTATTGCGGTACTGATTACTACTGCTAAGACCGTTACTAATACCATTCCTATCAACAGCCACCATTCCTATCAACAGCCACCAGAAGTTCATCCTTTCTCATTATTACTTTTTTCTAGGCCTGGTATCATTCAAAATACTATCAGGAAACAGAACTCAGTTCAGAAGATTGAAGAAACTTTCACGTAAGTAAACCTTACAGCGTTGTGGTTGAGATTAAAGAAACCAGTAAGGGATGTTGAGGAGCCCAGAGATCAGCAACAGTGGGCAAATTTTACCACTCTGTAGGCCTCAAAACATGGGAGGAGAACATAGTGTTACTATCGAGCCAAGTGGGGGGACCAAGCTGGAGTAACCAGCAGAGTCATGTGCTAAACACCTTCACCGTATTATGTCTTTTAATCCCCACAGTGAGATAGGTGTTACTATTACCTGAATTTATATTACTTGCCCAAAGACACAAAGCTACAACGTTGCCAATTTAAGCCTCCTAACCATCTCCGACCTCAACATCCATACTCCTACCTTCTGCGATGATAATTTTTAAAAATCAAATCCTTATTGAGCCCCTTCTAAAGCAGGTACTGCCAGAGGTATTGACCATAGAATAATGGACAAAAACAACATGATCCTTTCTGTCATATAATTTTCTTACCTTTGGCGAGGGCAGATCTACTCTTCTGCTATTTTCCCTAAACGAGTGTGGGAGACCTCTCCCTGACCCCCTTTAGACCTTACTCATCATGAACAACATGGAGGTTGGAGTGTTGTTGGCATATGTGCATTCATTTTCCTGAGAACCAAAGGAAGGGAGGTGGTGACTTAGGTAGAAGAGATTTTTCTGCTGTTTCTCTCAAAATGTGTTGGAGTTCAGTTTCCATCTCCAGTAAGCCTGGTTGAGGACCCAGCTGGTACCACAAGAGCACATATGGTGTTGCTGGGAAGTGGTGTGTTTTCCTGCCTCAGTGTGTTCACTGTGGATGAAAAGTCAACCAGAATGACATTCTATGCTTCTGATTTTAGGTCCTTGAATATTTGGTCATTTGTTGTCTGTGGTTTGTTTCACAATAGACCTGCTTCCAGATAGTAGCCCATCAAGTAAGAAGCTGCTTAGCTTAGAGCTTTTCTTCCATGTGGTTCGGTTCTTTTCCACAGTTTATTCGTGTGTATAGCCCATGCCTCTCTAGCTGGTGGATAGTATTGGAAGCTTTCCTACTTGTTTGCTTATTTCTGCAACACCTGAATTTCACTTTCTGCAACACCTTAATGACATTTGCTGCACTGTGTTGACAAATTAGTGTTTTGTATAATTGGATTGAACTTGTGTTTTGATAATAACTGTTCAATTTGGTGTTTTGTTTTGTTTTGTTTTGTTTTTCTGAGATAGAGAGAGAGAGAGCGTGAGCAGGGGAGGGTGAGAGAAAGAGAGAGATACAGAATCTGAAACAGACTTCAGGCTCTGTGCTGGCAGTCAGTACAGAGCCCGACGCAGGTCTTGAACCCACCAACCGCGAGATCATGACCTGAGCCGAAGTCGGACGCTTAACCTACTGAGCCACCCAGGTGTCCCATTAAGTGTTTGATTTGTAGTATGAGGTTAAGACCTTTTTAAAAGTCAATATAGATAATTTGTATTGCTCCTTTTTTAGTTCTTTTGGTTAGCTTTACTGCTAGGAGTGAGGAGAACTCTTGTGAATGTGCCCTTTGCCTACAAATTCTCCATACTTATTTGAAAAAATACATGCTTCAGAGAGAATTTGGCTATAGCAGATAAAAGAAGATCATGTTTCTCTAACAGGTGACTAAATGAAGAAAAAATAAGGAAGTTAAGCAAAAGGGTTAGTTTGAAATGAAAATAGGATGTTAAAACAAAAATCTGCATAGAGTTGCAAATATGGCCTTGCACTCAAACTCCAGCAGTGGCTTCAGTGAATACTGGGATAAATAGAGCACACTGAGGGAGGAGTAGAAACCTTGGTAAATAATTACAGAGGAGGAAAAAGAGCTGGATTCAGCAAAGGAGACAGAAAGATAACTGATGGAGGATTGCACATGGTGCATTTCCTTTTATGTGTTTTTTATTGGGTTTAATGTCAAGAAATTCTTTATCTCAGGTTACAGATTTTTCCTTCTATCACTGATGTTTTTTCATTCTCTACTTTGTATGTGCTTTATCTTTCCCAATTAATTTAGACACATTTCCATTATTAAGATAACCTATAAATAAGGTAGCAATTCCAACTGTATATCCTTATCAGAGAAAACCTAGGTACTGTGCGGTAGAACCTCCATCATGACATGAATGTTAACAAATCCTTTTCATAGGAAGTGTCCTTTTTATAGACAGATTCATGCTCAGTGATGAGTCCATGAGCCTGACTCCTAAATTAAAAGGCATTTTCATGCTATTTTTCATTTGATCATGAGATACCTTTCATGCTGTTAATTCTCCTTTGGTAGCAATAGTTACGGCCAAGGTCTGCCGGTCACAGATGTACTCCTCTGCTATCAGACCCCTCTATTCATTTATTCAACATACCTTAATGAAGCCTCTCTAACATCACTTGCCATGTGCTGGAAACAGTTCAAAAATAATACCTGAGAAGCAAAACAAAACAAACAAAAATAATACCTGAGAATCTCTGTCTTCAAGATTACTGTTAATGGATTACTAATAGTCATTAGGATCGATTTTTTAATTGCTTTCTTTTTATTAAAGTCTTTTGGTACATCCAGAACCTATATACCAATGTAGAAATAATCATTATTTTCAATGGGAAAATCTAACCAACTTATTCAAAGGGGAAAGGAAACATGTATTTAGGAATAAAGGAAGCTGAACTCTACCTAATTTTTCCCATTGAAGGTTTCTCCAAAGCTACGTTTGGCTTTAACAGAGTTATCTTTGAAGAATAACAGCTTTGGGTCAGTGTGCTCTTCAGTGGGTGAGAATAATTTTCAAAAATTATAATTAATGATTATTAAGTGAGTCAATAATATAGACCCTCCTTTTGCCCAGCATGTGGCTAGGTAAGAGAGAATTTTTAGAGTAATTATGACATAAAATGAGAACCAGAAGTAACATACAAAATAAGTTTAAATAGACTACATAGTATTTGGTAGTTTACAGAACACTAACTTATTTGATTATATACTATTCTCTCTTTTGAACGGACATAAATATCGTAGAGCAGACAATCAGGACTAATAGAACAGAACAGAGGAAAACATTATGGAAGACAAGGAAGGGAGAAACCGATGAGGACTGGAATAGTAGGCAATGTACTCTTTTTACATCCTGTTTTCCTAACTTGTCCTAGAGATGCTTCAATACTCATTCTTTAACTCAGTTGTAGTGTAGATTTGAATGAACAATCAAGAAGGGAAAAGACATTTTTAAAGTCAGGTGAATAGGAAACAAAATAAAATTTCTATCAAAATCACCGTTGAAAAGAATACAAAGAGAAGTGAATATGTGATATTTCTTTTACAACCACTTCCTCATTTTTACTAAACCCACTGCCTGGATTCCTTTGTGCACTAAACATGTTGTGGGCCAAGTCTAATTTCTCATGAATGTTGTGTTCTGGTCATAACTCCTGCCAGAAATTGGAGAAGTATTGTTCAGATCAACCTGGACAACAATTACGTGCTCTGTGCACATGTTTAACTAAACCAGTGATCAGAAATGACACTTTGCTGCAAAACGGCAAAGTTGGAAAGGGTGAGTGAACATTCCCTCAGTCTTTTTAATCCTCTTTGGGCCAAACAAAATAACTAAATACACATGCATAGACAGCTGAAGGGCTTTTAAATGCCTTTAAATGTTTTTGTATGTTTTTAAAATTTTTCCAAGGCAGCTTGAACAAACCATTGCATCATAATGGCAATGGTGATAGTGACTAAAATGCCAAGGTACCTGTACTCATGACAGGTTTCTCCCAAGCCTCTCTTTATACTTTTCCTGTCTCTCCCTTAATATGGTACCCTGCAGGCCTCATGTGTGCAGGTAACTGATGAAGGTCAAAGGAGATCACCATGGGGGGATAAGAGAAAGAGAAAGGGAAGCTTACCATTTCTCACTTTGTGTGTGTAGAAACACTTTCTACTTCTTCAGTCAAGGGGGGATAGGGATCAGTGTCTGCCCTCTTATTAGAACTTGATCCTGACATGTGATTTAGACAAGTCAGGCAATGGAGTTTATTTTTTGAGCAGATATATGTTTCTTTTTTACATGCATATACACAACACGAGTACATTTCAAACTTAAAATTAGCATATAAACTGGGCACAATAGTCTTATGGCACCCTACTTGGAAAACACAACCAACATAAAATAACCAGAGAATAAATACAAGATTGTGTGATAAGTAACTGCCAAATTGTGAATTAAAAGCAACAAGTAACCAATAATACTGCATTTATTTTCTCTCCTACGTAAATACATACTTTAAAAAAACATTTTTATTAGTATAACTATGCTACTCTCAGATTTATTACTACCTTCCAATATGAAAACCATCCAAATTTCAACATACAGGATTCAGCTGCAACAGCTGTACCACTAAAAAAAATATAGCAAATACAAACCTAAGATGAACATACTTGGCTAAACAGCATTTTTCTTCATTACTGGCTTTTGGTTGCTGTTATTTTGGCTAATTTGATTTGGACAATTCACATCCAACATCTCAAAATTTCTAACCCTTTTTCAGTGTCTCTGAGAGGAAATAGTAAAGGCAAGAAGTAATTTAAGACCATTAAAATAATAAAAGCAAAGAAATTCTGCAGGGGAAATAAAACTTTTTATAAATCAAGAGTAGAAGGCAAAAGGCAAGAAGGCATAGAGACACCAGCAAGACAAATTTGAAGTAGAGGAAAGAATAATAAAAAGTATCATGTTGTTACAAAAATAAATAAAATACAATAAAGGGCATAAAGAAATCAAAAGGAAAGGAAGAAATTCAAGAAAAAGATATTCTCTGTGGTCAAGAGAGAGTTGTACAGGAGATAGAAGATGTGGGTTTCACCTCACTCACTGCTAACTGGTTCTGTGACTTTGGGCAGGATATTGAATATTCCTGGGTTTTACTTCCAACTTTGTAATATCACTTTTTCTCTGAAGAATAAGATCTCTTCAGTTTCTCGAATTCCTTAAGAGAAGACATTTTTGCATCTCTCTGTTTCTTCTTTTACTATTATTTATACCAAAAAATTAAAAATAATGAACTTGCTACATTAGATTGACTGAAAACAGCAAAGTACTAACTTAATACTGTGTGTTTTGACACATGAAAAGATGCTCAACATCACTCATCATCAGGGAAATGCAAATCAAAACTAGAATTATATACCATCTCACTCCTGTCAGAATGGCTAAAATCAGAAACATAGGAAACAAAAAGTGTTGGCAAGAATGTGGAGAAAAAGCAACACTCATGCACTGTTGGTGAGAATACAAACTGTGCAGCTATGATGGAACAAAGTGTGGAGTTTCCCCCAAAAAATTAAACATGGAAGTGCCCTATGATCTAGCAATCACACTACTGGGTATTTACCCAAAGAATATGAAAACACTAATACAAGAAGATATATTCACCCCTATGTTTATTACAGCATTATTTACAATAGCCAGAGTATGGAAGTAACCCCAGTGTCTCATCAAAAGACGAATGGATAAAGAAGTGGTGTTTATATACAAAGAAATATTACTCAGTCATAAAAAAGAATGAAATCTTGACATTCACAGCAACATGGATGGAGCTAGAGGGTATAATCCTACTTCAATTAGTCAACCAGAGAAAGACAAATCCCATATGATCTCATTCATAAGGGAATTTAAGAAAAAAAAACAGATGAACAAGAAAAAAAGGGACAAACAAAAAAATGGGCTCTTAACTATAGAGAACAAACTCATGGTTATAAGAGGGGAGGTGGGGGGGTATGGATTAAATAGGTGAAGAGGATTAAAAGTACACTTATTGTGATGAGCACTCAGTAACGTATGGAATTGTTGAATCACTGAAACTAATTTAACACTGTATGTTAATTATACTGGAAACTTAAAAACCTCTAAAAAAATACTGCCTATTTTTTTTTAAATAGTTCACAGTAGGGTACGTAAATGAGTCTTTGTTTCTCTAGGTCTAATTTCCTGTAACTATTTACAACTCCCCTGAGTGTATGTGACACACTGATACAGTGGTACACTGAGAATGCCTGACTGGACACTATCCCAGAAATACTAACCATTTCTTTAATGCTCTCTGACTAAAATGAAAGCAAGAAAAGAGAGTGAGATGAATTTGTCTGTGGTAACTGAAGGTCAAATACAGACTGAGGGCTGAGCTTATACAAGGACAAAAGAAATTATCAAGGCATTTCTATGGTTTATAAATGTACTGTTTCTACTTTGCTTTTAAGTATTTCACTTAGTGTTTTCATTTTGACTATAATTCATGACCAAAATGAGGGAATCCTTACTAGAGTGCCAATATATGCAAGAGTTCAATAAATATGAGCTTATTATTATTAACTTAAAAGTGTGTTTGTACTTCATAGCTTTTACTTTTAAACTAAAAAGATGATTTGGCAAAGATACATTCCTGCATTAGTAGTAAAGGTAGAAACCATTAAAATAATAAGAAAACAGAATTAGGAAAAGGAAGGACACTTGGCTATATAAATTACTACGAAAAGAAATTTTTTGCCACTATTTGTCTGACTTTCACTCTGTCAATAACTAATGTAAACACACACACACACACACACACACACACACTTACTTTAGAAAGTCATGTCCACAGAAGGAAGGAATAATTTAAAAAATTCATGATTAGAATTTCATTTATCACAAAAGGAAATCTTTTTTGAGACTACATTCTTTGTCAGCATATGTTAAAAAAAAGATATTTTATGTTTTTGTTGAGAGGGCCATTTTTCACCCCCATTATATCCAGAAAAAAATGGCAGGGCTTTCTCGTGAACAAAAGGCAGATATCTGACAAGATTTAGCTTTAGAAACAACTACAGAAAGCAGGAAGCCCCTTCAATGTGTAGAAGTTTCTTCTATCACAAGAAGGAGCTGGCAAAGTGAGCATCACAACTTATAAGAAAAATCTTACTCTGAGGCTCCTGGGTCGCTTAGTCAGTTGAACATCCGACTTTCGCTTAGGTCATGATCTTGAGGTTCGTGGGTTCGAGCTCCGCATCGGGCTCTGTTCTGACTGCCAGCTCAGAACCTGGAGCCTGTTTCGGTCTGTGACTCCCTGTCTCTCTGACCCTCCCCTGCTCACGCTGTCTCTCTCTCTCTCTCCTAGAAACAAAAAAAAAATGAAAAGAAAAGAAAAATCTTACTCTGACTGGGAAAAGGGGATTGTCACAGTTTAGGATGATTGAGAAACACTAAGTGTTTTGATCTTTATTCATAAATTTTGGTCACCAGAAATGAAGATATGAACCACTAAGGCAGGAAAACGTGATTCAAAATTGTTCCTTAAATTAATAGACAGAACAACCAAAAAGCCTTTGCTTTTTAAAATGCCTTTAAAATGGTTCCACTATGGACTGAATGGCTGGAGCATTTCAGAGACAAGAGCAGCAATAAGGCATTCAGCATTGTCTCACTGATGGTCCTAGTTTAGAGAAAGAGAGGCTGTTAAACCCCAAAACACTTAAAATATTAATACATCAAACCACCAGGCAACTATAAACACATAAAGTGCTAATGCTTTGCAGTACTAAAAGCAAATACATGAAAGAAAGATGGAGATTAATATTAAAGAAGAATGAGGAAACCCAAAGAGGGTATAATTGATGATTGACACAGTTGAGTATGGGTATGAGAAAAGAGCCACATAATACTCTTCTTGATATTTCTTTAAATATTACTCTAAAGTTTACTCATTTGGTTCACAGTTGAAAGTCTTATAACATGGCAGGCACTGTGTTGGGTAATTGAGAAATGTCCGATGACTTGAAGTTTCCTATCCAAATGGAGCTCAACGTTCTGTTGATTAAAAAAAAAAAAAAAGCCAAAATGATACGTTGCAGTACTGAGTTGTGGGTGTTACACTCATCCGCAGTTGGTAGAGTGCAGTGGAATCCCCCCCACCCACCCACCAAAACATGCAAGAAAAGTGGAGAAGGCATCCCAAGCAGGAGGAATCTGAAATAGCCTTGAAAGATGAGGAGGTGTTCTCTAGGCAGAGTCAAGGGAAGAGAGGGGCTATTCCATGCAGAATAAACAGAGTGGACAAAAACCAAAAGAATATAAGGGCAGAGACTGCTTGGGGAAAGGTGAAGGACCTATCAGAACTGTGTGTGAGGAGGCCTGAGCCCACCGGTGAGGCTGCTGGCTCAGCCAGAATCTCAGGCATAGTACTAGGAAATAAGCTATTCCTCAATTAGACGAGCAGAGCCCAGTCAATAAAGTGAAAGCAATTCCTGCACTATATGGAGTATTGACTGAGACTAGATCCAGAATGATTTAAAAAAATGCATGGAACAAAAAATTATTTTCTGGCAAGAAACACGTAAAAGGGTCCCAATTAGTGACGTGCCACTTGTTTTCCTTTGCCTCCAATACTATTCAAGCAGTGTGCTGTATAGATGTTACTATATTCTTCCCAACACTCACAACATGCATGTGTACACATGTATATACACACAGAAGGAATAATGCAGAACGACTTTGGACCCATTTAGGAACATCAGAAAACTATTTAGCTAGTAAAACTTCAATGAGGTCTTGCTTGTTTCTATTTCCAAAGGAAAAACATTGCACCACACTTACAAGCTGCATGTGTTTTCTCCATCAACAAATACATGTCATATGTCAAAATACATTGGCCAAGAAAGTGTAAATAAATGATTCAGTACAGCCCCATTACCAGTACTGGAAAAAAACAGAATGTAAAACCCAGAGTACAACTCCTACAGACTGTGAGTCAGGAACACCATGTTTTCACATAATGGGTGGTACGTGCTGTAATGAGAGACGGAGGGTGGAGGGAGAGCTCTAACATCAATGGGTGCCATGGTACCCTGTGAACTCAGACTCGCCGTAACATACTGAGATGCCCTACTTTGGGCTCTGTCTCCTCCACATGGAATAATAATGCTCCTCAAAGGACAAGAACAGTATAATATTCATTCACCTTTTTACCTCAATACCTAGTGCGACTTAAGCAGCAAATAAATCCATTAGACTGAATCAATGTATAGAAGCAATATGAAAGTCAAGAACTGTGATAAATAAGAAGAGCCTAGCACAACTGTTCACCATAGCTGAGCAATGATTAAACCCCTCTCAACAAGTGAAGCACTGGTTGTCCATGGGAAGCCCAGAGAAGAAATAAGAGCAGAGAAGAGAACAGAAATTAAGTGTTGTCATTTACCAGGGCAGGGGCTCCACTGGGAAAGGAATCTTTGCTTCAACCATGGTGGACCAGAAAATACCATTCACTCCACTGACCAAGTTTTGAGGCATGCATTACATTATATTCTGAATATATATTTGTGACACTTTAACACAGCTTCTTTGACTTGATTAGGTCAAGGGAGTTGTCAGCAAATACCAATGTGCCTGGTACATAGGGGATGATCACGAAAATTATTGAATACATATATTTGAGTTTTTCCTTTCAAACTGGCTATTAGTAACTGTAGGCTACCATTGACTGTAGCTGGGAACTGGCCATACATCATTCTTGGCTGAGCTCAAACCAGGGCAATAAAAATGCTATCAATACTGTTAACAACAACCACTGCCAACATTCTGATAGTGCCAGACACTATTCCACATTTTTCATACACATTAACTCACTTAGTCTTCAGTAATAATCCTATGGATAACTATTATTATTATTATCCTAATTTTGTAGAAGCTGAAACTGGGGCATAGAAAGATAAGAATAAGGGAAAGTGAAGACAGTCTTATTAAGGAAGAACTGGCTGTTAATTACTAAGTCACAGGGATTGGGAGTGATTATTACTTAGAGGTCACCCATATATGAGGGGTGACCTAGAGTGAAGTGTATAGAATAAAGAAGTTAGTGTGCTAGATGCAGAAGCTGGTAATTCTCCTGGGATGCAGTGAGAAAAATCAGAAACAAGGCTGGGTTTTTCTGGTGTCAGAAAGACCTGATGTCATAAAGATGATGGTAGCAATTTAGAAAAGTCACAATTCCATGTATAGAAGTCAGGCTTAACTACCCCAATTTGATGGACGAGGGAAAATTATCAATATTTTGTAAAGTTGACAGCTCCTCAATCTGGGGTTTGGTATCACAGCCTAGGGAGTGCTAGAATGCATCTACAACTTGCAGGGACAGGACTATGCTAAACAAGGACTGAATGACACAGGGTAGATTTAATCTTTTTCAAGTCATTCATTTTAATGCCCTTTGGAACATTTGGGAGCTCCTGGTTACTTGGGCTCAGACATTTATACAGTGAAATTTCTAATGCAACCTTGGTATTCAAGTGGTGTATGAGATTACCCCATTGAATTCAAGCATCTACCCTGTACCATGAACCCCTGCTCAAGTCAATGAATTCTCTTTATATCTAGAAATGAGCAAGACTAATTAAGCGCTACAGTTTTGTTGATCTAATAAGTAACATGTCTAATAAATGAGTGAAGTTTGTGACAAGGTCAGGGGACTCCTCCATCCTGGTAATTAACCAAAATTTCACCTTCTAAGAAGATGCTATGGAGGAAGGGGAAGATGAGGCTTAAACCTTATAAATTAATTGGAACCCATAAATCTTCTGAAGCTCTAAGCAATGGCATCTACACATGTGTTTGGTTTTGTTTTTTTTTTTTTTAATGGAAAGAATATCCTTGGCTATTGTTTAATTGAAGCAGTCAGGACCCTAGAAAGGATTAAGTAGTATCGGTATAAAGGTAATAAATTAAAATGAAGAAAATTTCCATAATTCAATCTACTGAACTTTCTACACTGAACTAAAGTGATACCAAAAATCTTTTTCCCATGACAGAGGTTAACTGATCATTACTATTCATGCTCTTTCCTTAGAAAATAGACATTTGTATTCTAGTGGAATGTATCATAATAACTGAGGTAAACCTGGCCCTGACATCAGATCCTGAAGTTCAAATCCCAGACTCATTTCTTGTTGGCTGTATAAACTAGAAGAAGTTACCTAACATCTCTCTTGCTCAGAGTCCTCACCAGTGAAATGATTGTCACAATACACCTACCTCCTACTGCTGTTGAGAGGATTATATTGAATTAAGTTTACAAAACCCTTATCAAAGCACCTGACATTTAAGAAATGTAAGCTACATGGTTATGGTTGTGTAGTGGTGATGAAATGTTCCATTAAAAAAAATAATCTCCCCTAATTTGCAAGTTTTTTTTCAGACACCCATGATAGCTTACTGCCAGTTTTGAAGAACCTGGTCTCTATGTGTATTGACTGCATTGTCCTTTTGATTATTTTGTTAGGTACCAAGGAATCCATAAGCTGCTTTTGTTTTCCAGTGATGACATTGTGCCAGGATTTTGCAAGTTTCCTCAAATATGAGTTGTAACTTAATTTTAAGTAAAACTTGAAACTCTTGGCACCTACACTCCCTTGTACTTGGCAAAATAGAACTTGCTGTTCTTAAGACAAAAGGCGCAGAGTTCTTTTGAGTTTTTACAAAACAATGTGTGTATGTAAAGATTTTTTGGCAATCCAAAAATATACAATTAAATTTTCCTTTATATATATATATACATATATAAATTTTCCTTTATATATATATATTTAGCTCCTTTGCTTTTGATTTCAACTCATGTCATGTTCCTAGAGATGTGGGCTCAAACCTCCTCATCGGTCTTCAAGGTGAGGGTGAACCCTGCTTAAGATTCTCTTTCTCTCCCTCTGCCACTCTCCCCTGCTCACACCTTCTACCTCTAAAATAAAAAATTAATTAATTAATAGAATATATATCCACCCCTTTTTATCTTCCCTTGCCTCTCCTACTGCAATAGCTTCTTACTCCCTTCTTCTTTTACTTCTGTCTGCTGTTGAAGTCCTCATCTGACATTTATAGGTGCATCTACCTTTACAGCATCACATGTTAGACTACTGTTTAACAAATACCAGCTTTCTAAGAGATTGGCCAATCTCTTCTCAGGTTCTGGAGTGAGGATGCTCCTCTTCTTCCGTGCTCCATCTTGCAGAAAATGTTCCCACTGTATTGCAGTCCTGTGGCTTGAATGAGTCCAAACTTGAATCCATCAAGTTTTAATGGATTTTACCCTCCTCAGTACCTGAAGTCATGTTTTTTAGGTGGGGTTTCTACACTTTGCAACTGAAAGAGTGTCTGTTACATAGCCTAAACTCCAGTTAGAATAAAAACATTCAGTTTAAAGTTCAGCCCAAGGCTATCTTGTCCAAAAGGTGTCCCTGAGTCTCCTATAGATAAATAATCTGTTCAGGCATAATAGTTTATTTACATCTCTCTTGTGGCACTCTCCAATTTCCTTCTAAGTTCTATAATAATATTAGTATGTGTACATAACTTCCTCCCCTGCTAAGTTCTTTGGTGAGTCTACAATAAACACCTGATAAATGTTTATTAGACAAGTGAATGACTAGATGGATGAGGAAAAAAATCTTTGCAAAAGATTCTCTAAGCCTTCTTGCTTTTCATCCAGATGTTTGGCATCATAGAGACACTTCTGAAAAGGAAATAAATTGGTAGTAAATGTTGTTTCTGTGAGCTTCCATTCAAATCATTAAGAACCAGTCATATCACCACAATGTTCTAGCTTCATGTTTGCACTTCTTCAACTTTCACAGCCAAACACCTGCAGTTAACCAACCACACATACCAGAGTATTTTTAACATGACTCAAATTGGTCTGGAAGGTTAACCACCTCTCAGTGTCCAGCTGAAAACCAAACTAAACACCAGCATTTTCAGAAACTTCCTTAATAACATGTGAAAGCCAGAGATTTAACTTCTCTCATTAAGCAACACACTGGCCAGAGTACGCTTACTGCCTCTCTTCCACTGTAATCACAACATGGACATCTCTATTGTGAATACACTGAAAGGGTCAGGAAGTCCTAGAAGTTTCTATTTTCAAATGCTGTACATTAAGGTGTTAGGCCTGTTATTGTCCCAGACACCCAGACTGAAAGAAAATGTGACTGATCCTTAGCTGTCACAGTCTCTCTCTCAGACCCTCCTTCCATTTCAGTCAATAAACTTCAAGTGAAAAATGTTACTAAACTTTCCCTTTAGAGCAGCAGTAATACCAGCTACACCATTAGCTATCACTTTTAAACTAGGCTGTCTGGCTTTCAAGATCCAGGTCAAATTGTTCTGTGCTAAAGGCATCAAAAAAATTTCTTCTAATAATTTTATGTTTTAGGACACTGTAAGCTAGCTCTATACTCTACAAGATTACCTCTGTAAAATCAATAATACATGGCCAAATTTTTATCCTATATAACTGACACTATTTTATAAGGTAGTTTGGTTTTTGTTTTGTTTGGGCATCTTTGTTATGTTTTTTTGTTTTTTGGGGATTTTTTTGGCAAGCACACAAGATAGTATCTCAGTTCAGATTTTAGATATCTTAAGAAAACAATGGTAAGAGATTCATTATTTATATTGTACATAGTGAATTGATGAAATCATTTTATATTTAGTGGGATTATTAATGACCACTTGGTAAAAAGAAAAAATTATTTAGATCTATGAAAAATATATATATATTTCTCTACTGAGCAAAACTCAAAACCATATAACACATTGCTTATAAGAGGTTTGCATATAACCATAGCCAATCTCAAAACCTAACTTCAAATGTATGAAATGCCTAGTCTATGCATAACATCTCATTGGGTTTTAGGCAGAATCATATGGTTGACTTGTGTTTTCTTAGAGGCTTGTTGCATATTTGGAGGGGTTGGGTACAAATTATCAACAATGAATACTTTAATGAGTACAGTATCTTCAATGAGTTCCTTTAGACATATTTCCTTGTGCTGCCCTTAAAACTAGAAGGTAAATACACTATATGAAAACATTCTACATGACTTGATGTAGATATTCTTCCTTGACTTGTTTCTAAGGCTATACATACTTAACATTGTTGCTTATAAGCCTTAAATTTCCCCACCCCCTAATCTATGTCCTGACAGCCTGAAGTGAGATGAAAATTCTCACCATAATTATTACTCATCTGGGTTATGCTATTTTTTTCACAGCATGGATAAATTTGCAAACTGGTGATAAAGGGGGATACCAGAAACTTAGAATGTATTTGTAGGAGATTTTCAAACTACCTAAATGGTAAGTTCCTCTCTAACTTTCCACTAAAAAATATTGCATTACAACTTGCTCTTACCCTATATTTCTGGGTATTTTTGTAATATACAAGCTTTCTTTTGTTCTCTAATTTTGGTACTGTATGCAAGAAAAAGATCTTCCCCCTGTAGGCGGGGGATTCAGGCTACCTCGAGCCCTTCTAACCAAACAATAAGATTATTTTGCCTAGAAATCTTTTGAACTTCTCCCTGGAAACCAACACAGCATGATGCGGATTGAGTTTCCTGGAGACTTGGCTTTCTCCAGGTACTTTTGATAATCCCCACACAAAGCGTTGTGCTGCTTCAGAGTGATATTAGCCAGGCACATGAAAGCCACCATACCCTGAAACCTGGGCAAAAATAAGCCAAAAATTGGTAGTCAGACTGTTTCTATAATTCAGATTCATGGCACTTAATTCAATATGCATTTATCAAAAAAATGTATGATATTCAAGACACTGAACATGACCTCAAAGAGTTTCACACATTGGGATAAAATAGAATCTCACAGGAACTGAGATGCCATGTTTTTTAGTTTTTGCCTGTAGGGGAAAGGAGCTGGGAAATGATATTTGGTTATACTTCATTTTGGCTTTGAGAGATGGGACCCAGGTCTTCCTAGCCTTGAAAGGAAATATAAAAGACCAGGACGAGGAAGAAGGAGGAAGAGAAGGAGAAGGAGGGGAATTTTTGAGGTTATTAAGTGTTCTTAATAAACTTGAATGATTACTATTTATTACTACTCTTACTTAACAATTAAAACCCCAGTGTCTTTTTCTACCTGTAGGACTTGGCGAGATCAGAGAACTAACATGTATTTGGTAGCTAATTCAGGTCAAGCACTATACTAGGGATAAGGCATACATTCCTTTGCTTAGAGCAGTGGTAAGACGGACCTTGGCGTTCCAAAATGTTGACAGGAAAACTAGAGTATGTTTCAATTTCTTTAGAAGTTAATGAAATAACCTCTAGCTTCGTGTGAAACGAATTCCCAGAACATTAAACACACTCATCTTCAAATGTTAGTAGATGCATTTGGAACTGTCAGCTGCTTGGAATTCACTCCATTATCAGTGCTGGGCAGAGCCACCTTGGAGGTGAGGCAAAAGAAAAAAAATATGTGTGCATCTCTCTATATTTACCAAAACATCCTCTCATAGTTTAAACCAAGGGGAAAAAGTTAATAAAAGTTCTAAATCAAAACACTGTTCACACACCATGGTCAATCGTCATAAACCACCAGGCAGATACCACGAGGGCCACACCGGCTGAAAACTGTGGGCTGGTTAGAAATAACTGTTCCAGTTATGCAATAATACAGGAGGGAAAACAAATAAATAATAACCCATCTTTATTTCTTTTTTTAATTTTTTATTGATATGTATTTATTTATTTATTTATTATTTACAAATAGTTTATTGTCAAGTTGGTTTCCATATAACACCCAGTGCTCATCCCCACAAGTGCCCTCCTCCATGCCCATCACCCCCTCCCCCCCACACCCATCAGTCCTCAGTTTGCTCTCAGTATTCAGGAGTCTTTCATGGTTTGCCTCCCTCCCTCTCTGCCACCATTTTCCCCCTTCTTCTCCCCCTTGGTCCTCCGTTAAATTCCTTCTAATCCTCCTATACGTGCAAACATATGATATTTGTCCTTCTCTGCCTGACTTATTTCGCTCAGCATAACACCCTCATGGTCCATCCATGTTGCTACACATGGCCAGATTTCATTGTTTCTCATTGCCATGTAGTATTCCATGGTATAGATAAACCACATCTTCTAGATCCATTCATCCGTTGATGGACACTTAGGCTCTTTCCATGTTTTGGCTATTGTTGAGAGTGCTGCTATGAACATTGGGGTACATGTGCTCCTGTGCATCAGCATTTCTGCATCCCTTGGGTAAATTCCTAGCAGTGCTATTGCTGGGTCCTAGGGGAGTTCTATTGTTAACTTTTTGAGGAACCTCCACACTATTTTCCAAAGGCGCTGCACCAGTTTACTTTCCCACCAACAGTGTAGTAGGGTGCCCATTTGTCCACATCCTCGCCAGCATCTAGAGTTCTCTGATTTGCTCATTTTAGCCACTCTGACTGGCGTGAGGTGGTACCTCAGTGTGGTTTTGATTTGTATTTCCCTGATGAGGAGGAATGCTGAGCATCATTTCATGTGTCTGTTGGCCATCTGGATGTCCTCTTTGGAGAAGTGTCTGTTCATATCTTCTGCCCATTTCTTCGCTGGGTTGTTGGTTTTTCGGGTGTGGAATTTGATGAGTTCCTTATAGATTCTGGATATTAATCCTTTACCTGATATGTCATTTGCAACCATCTTTTCCCATTCCGTTGGTTGCCTATTAATTTTCTGGGTTGTTTCCTTGGCTCTGCAGAAGCTTTTAATCTTGATGAGGTCCCATTCATTTATTTTTGCTCTTGATTCTCTTGCTTTTGGGAATGTGTCAAGTAAGAAGTTGCTGTGGTGGAGGTCAAGAAGGTTGTTTCCTGCTTTCTCCTCTAGGGTGTTGATGGTTTCCTGTCTCACATTCAGGTCCTTTATCCATTTTGAGTTCATTTTTGTGCATGGTGTGAGAAAATGATCTCGTTTCATTCTTTTGCATGTTGCTGTCCAGTTCTCCAAGCACCGTCTGTTAAAGAGGCTGTCTTTTTTCTATTGGACACTCTTTCCTGCTTTGTCAAAGATTAGTTGGCTGTATACATTTGGGTCCACTTCTGAGTTCTCCATTCTGTTCCATTGGTCTATGTGTCTGTTTTTGTGCCAATACCATGCTGTCTTGATGATGACAGCTTTGTAGTAGAGGCTAAAGTCTGGGATGGTGATACCTCCCGTTTTGGTTTTATTTTTCAGTATTACTTTGGCTATTCGGGGTCTTTTGTGGTTCCATACAAATTTTTGGATAGTTTGTTCTAGTTTTGAGAAGTATGCTGGTGCAATTTTGATTGGAATTGCATTGAATGTGTAGAGTGCTTTAGGTAGTAATGACATCTTAACTATATTTATTCTTCCTATCCATGAGCATGGAATGTTTTTCCATTTCTTTGTGTCTTCTTCAATTTCCTTCATAAGTTTTCTATAGTTTTCATCATACAGATCTCTTGTATCCTTGGTTAGGTTTATTCCGAGGTATTTTATGGTTTTTTGTGCAATTGTGAATGGGATCAGTTTCTTGATTTCTCTTTCTGTTGCTTCATTGTTGGTGTATAAAAATGCAACCGATTTCTGTACGTTGATTTTGTACCCTGCAACTTGGCTGAATTCTTGGATCAGTTCTAGTAGGCTTCTGGTGGAGTCTGTCGGGTTTTCTATGTAGAGTATCATGTCATCTGCGAAGAGTGAAAGTTTGACTTCCTCTTTGCCAATTCTGATGCCTTTGATTTCCTTTTGTTGTCTGATGGCTGATGCTAGGACTTCCAGCACTATGTTAAACAACAGTGGTGAGAGTGGACATCCCTGTCGTGTTCCTGATCTCAGGGGGAAAGCTCTCAGTTTTTCCCCGTTGAGGATGATGTTAGCTGAAGGCTTCTCATAGATGGCTTTGATGATGTTTAAGTAGGTTCCTTCTATCCCAACTTTCTCGAGAGTCTTTATTAAGAAGGGATGCTGTATTTTGTCAAATGCTTTTTCTGCATCTATTGACAGGATCATATGGTTTTTATCTTTTCTTTTATTGATATGATGGATCACATTGATTGATTTGCGAATGTTGAACCAGCCCTGTAACCCAGGAATGAATCCCACTTGATCTTGGTGGATGATTCTTTTGATATGCTGCTGGATTCGATTTGCAAGGATCTTGTTGAGAATTTTTGCATCCGTATTCATCAAGGATATTGGCCTATAGTTCTCTTTTTTTGTTGGATCTCTGTCTGGCTTGGGAATCAGAGTGATGCTGGCTTCATAAAATGAGTCCGGGAGTTTTCCTTCGACTTCTATTTTTTGGAATAGCTTGAGAAGAATTGGGATTAATTCTGTTTTAAATGTCTGGTAGAATTCCCCAGGGAAACCATCAGGTCCAGGGCTCTTATTTGTTGGGAGATTTTTGATCACTGATTCGATTTCTTCACTCGTTATGGGTCTGTTCAGGTTTTCTATTTCTTCCCGTGTGAATTTTGGTAGTGAGTGTGTGTTTAGGAATTTGTCCATTTCTTCTAAGTTGTCCAATTTGTTGGCATATAATTTTTCATAGTATTCCCTGATAATTGCTTGTATTTCTGAGGGGTTGGTTGTAATAAGTCCATTTTCATTCATAATTTTGTCTATTTGGGTGCTCTCTCTTTTCTTTTTGATAAGCCTGGCTAGAGGTTTGTCAATTTTGTTTACTTTTTCAAAAAACCAACTCTTGGTTTCATTGATCTGTTCAATTGTTTCTTTGGTCTCTATGTTGTTTATTTCTGCTCTAATTTTTACTATTTCTCTTCTTCTACTGGGTTTAGGGCGTTCTTGTTGCTCTGCCTCTAGCTCCTTTAGGTGAGCTGTTAGATTTTGGACTTGTGCTTTTTCTAATCTCTTGAAATAGGCCTGGAGAGCAATGTACTTTCCTCTTAGGACTGCCTTGGCCGCATCCCATAGATTTTGAATTGTTGTGTTTTCATTTTCATTTGTTTCCATATATTTTTTAATTTCCTCTCTAATTGCCTGATTGGCCCATTCATTCTTTAGAAGGGTGTTCTTTAACCTCCATGTTTTTGGCGGTTTTCCAGACTTCTTCCTGTAATTGATTTCAAGTTTCAAAGCATTGTGATCTGACAGTGTGCATGGTATGATCTCTATTCTTTTATATTTATTGAGGGCTGCTTTATGTCCCAGTATGTGATCTATCTTGGAGAATGTGCCATGCGCACTTGAGAAGAAAGTAAATTCCCTGGCCTCAGGATGTAAAGTTCTAAATATATCCGTCAGATCCATCTGGTCCAATGTGTCTTTCAAGTCCATTATTTCTTTAGTGATTTTCTGTCTGGTTGACCTATCCATTGCTGTAAGCGGAGTATTAAAGTCCCCTGCTATTAGCACATTCTTATCTATAAGCTTGTTTCTGTTTGTGATTAATTGTAAATATTTAGGTGGTCCCATATTCGGTGCGTCGACATTTATGATTGTTAGTTCTTCCTGATGGATGGACCCTGTAATTATTATATAATGCCCTTCTTCATTTCTTGTTATTGTCTTTAATTTAAAGTCCCGTTTGTCTGATATAAGTATAGCTACTCCAATTTCTTTTGACTTCCCATAGCATGATAGATATTTCTCCATCCCCTTACTTTTAATCTGAAGGTACCTTCCAATCTAAAATGTGTTTCTTGTAGACAACAAATGGATGGATTTTGTTTTTTTATTAATTCTGCTACCCTATGTCTTTTGATTGGAGCATTCAGCCCATTTACATTCAGTGTTTTTATTGAAATATGCGGGTTTAGAGTCTTTGTGTCCTTTGTGGGGTTCACGCTTTGGGTGGTGTCTCTGGTGTCTTTGTTCCTTGAAATACTTCCCTCAGAGAGTCCCCCTCAGGATTTCTTGTAGAGCTGGCTTAGTGGCAACAAATTCTTTTAATTTTTGTTTATCTGGAAAGAATTTTATCTCTCCTTCTATTTTGAATGTTAGGCTTGCTGGATAGAGGATTCTTGGCTACACATTTTTCCTGTTCATCACATTGAAAATCTCCTGTCATTCCTTTCTGGCCTGCCAAGTTTCAGTAGATAGGTCTGTCACCACTCTGATAGGTATCCCTTTGTATGTTAGGGCCCTTTTCTCTCTAGCTGCTTTCAAAATTCTCTCATTGTCCTCATATTTTGCCATTTTCACTATGATATGTCATGCGGAAGGTCGATTCAAATTACATCCGAGGGGAGTTCTCTGTGCCTCTTGTATTTCAATGTTTACTTCCTTCCCCACCAACGTTTACTTCCTTCCCCAGGTTGGGGAAGTTCTCTGCTATAATTTGATCCAGGACTCCTTCAGCACCATTCCCTCTCTCTTCCTCTTCTGGGATTCCTATGATATGGATATTGTTGCGTTTGACCGTGTTGCTGAGCTCTCGAATTCTTCTTTCCTGTTCCTGGATCAGTTTGTGTCTGTTTTTGTCAGCTTCTTGTTTTTCTATTATGGTGTCTTCTAAATCACTTATTCTCTTTTCTGCCTCTTCAATCTGTGCATTGGACACCTCCAGTTTATTATGTATTTCATTTATCGCTTTTTTTGATTCATCATGCCTATTTTTGTTCTCCATGTTGTTTGTAGCCATAGTTTCTTTGATGTCCTCTATGCTTTTTGCAAGCCCAGCGATTAATTTTACGATTATTGTTCTAAAATCTTGTTCAGTTATGCTGTTGATATCTGTTTTGAGCAGTTCATTAGCTTTCAATTCTTCTTGGAATTTCTTTGGAGGAGAGCTCTTTCCTTTTGTCATTTTGGTTAGCTTTTTGTCTCTTCTTAGTTTTATAGACCTGTTATGCTCTCTGCACCTGTGAGTGCTGCTGTACCCAAGAAGACTTTGAATGTCCAGGGCCTATCCTTTCAGAAAGTGTTCTTTGAATGGTATCTCTTGGTCTCTCTTGTTGAGACCTTGGTTATTTTATTTTCCTACTCATAGTGGTATTTGGGACTCTCCACCATGTGTACTTTGGCTTGTTTTGAGGTAGCCCTGGAGAAGAATACATACAGACAAACACACAGGGAACAGAGGGACACAAATGCACAGACAAATCCAACAATCACGTTAACCGAGAGGGAAAACTAAAAAGTAATGAGAAAAGACGGAGGAGGGAAGGTGAATGATAGAAAATAAAAATACATAGAAAAGTCAAAAAGAAGAAAAGAAAAGGAAGAAAGAAGAAAACCAATAGACAAAGATCGGTTTAGAGCATATAACCAGATTTCCCAGCTACAATTAAATAGCCAGGTGTATGCAGTGCTGGTTGAAGAGCATAGAGAAAGAGAGAGATGATAGGGCGGAGATGAGGCAAAATTGGAGATAGAATGAAAAGGCAGAAGGGATAGGAAGCTTTTTTCAAAGAGCTAAAGGATGGAATATGGTTGGATAGGTGAGAGAAAGACGGTGGTGTTATCCAGAGAAACTATCTAGTCTTGATTACTCCTGAGAGGGTTTGTTATACCGCCATTAACAGTTCCACTGGTCGCTGCTTCCCTGTTGCCGGGGGTTGAGTGGAGGGTTGGGAAAGTGTCGCAGTCTCAGATCCACCGGGGTCAAGCAGCAATACAACCCGAGTGCATTTGGGGATAGTAGCAACTTCAGGTCCACAGAGTCCGCTAGCCTCACCCCGCCACAACCGCTTTACAGGCTGCCGCCGCTTCAGCAGGCAACTTTTCGCTCACACAGCCACCGCTTCAATGGGTTGCCGCCACCACCGCTTCAGCGGGCCGATGTCGCGCTCGCCACTGCCGCTTCACCCGATGCTGGGATGGCCGGCGCAGGCGTTGCTGCCGGTTCACCGGGCTGCCGCCGCCATGGATCAACCCATCTTTATTTCTAATTTTAATTTTGTTCATCATGGATTTTTCGTGTTAATTTTTATTTATTTTTAAAATATGATTTTAACTATTGAGTTTTCTCCTGCCCCCTTAAATTTTGCTCCAAGGCAAGTGACATTAATCCCAGCCCATCCCTGTTCATTATTGTAACTTATCTAAGGTTGATTTAAGTTTCAAAGTCTCTTTCATGTCCAGCTTGTTCATTGAACCAAGCCTCCAGTACCCTTTTCTGGTGATTAAAAAGTCAGACAATGGCTGGGAAAGGAATTTTTTAAATGAGGATCGATAATGCAAAACAAAACAACAAACGAGCAATGCTAATATTTGAGAGTCAACAGTATTTGTTTAACACTTTTTCACTTGTGGCATTGAGAATGGTTTAATCTCACTTTGATCAACATCTAAGAATTTGCTACTTAGTGGGTTATAACTCTTTCATATTTTCGGAGATGCTTTATAACCATTATATTGCTCAGAGCACAGCTGTGTATATTAGATCCCTAGCGTAGATTTTTAAAAAAACAAAATTTTTAAGAGAAAAAAACTTGAACTTTTAAAAATTAGAAGGGTAATAGCTTTTCTGTGACTTTTTGCCACTGTACATGCAGAGCCGACAAGAAATGCAAGGACCCGGGTTAACTTCATTTCTAGATTGTTGGCGTGACTAACTGAACACATTTTACTCAACTAAGTGGCCTGAATCCATTATGCAGAAATATAATGAAGGCTTGCCCTTCAGTGAATGTTTAAAAAAATAATAATGCTGATTATTTACATACATAATCAGCTCAGTCAAAGACAGAAAAACATATTTCTTCAGTGCATTTTTTTCTAAATCTCATAGAAAAGGAACTATCTATAGTAAACCAGCAGGATGAATTTCTTCAAGTCTTTCAGAGAACAGAGAAAACATTTGAGATTGCAAAGAGGTAAGACCTACATACACCTGCACGTCAGCATTATGCTCATTTCCCACAGCTGACCAAAAATAAAGTCTTAGAATCATAATTTGGATCTGATTGGTTAGACACTACTAACGTGATCTAACACTGTTTATGATAAAGAGTACTAAGACTTTTTAAAAATCAAGAGTCTGTGTTTCCCTTGAGTTTCCAAATTTCCTTTTTTATTTGGGAATATGATTGCATTTATACACTACTCCTTGCCATTCTTAAATAAGAGGCAAATTACTGCTTTTATTTTGTCCCAGATATATGGCATGTTGTACACAGTTGACTCTGTCCTTCAGTGAGTAATGAATTTTGATCTATATTTAGCCTTACCCATTCTCTCCCTTTCTTTCAGAAAGAATAGATTCTCTCTTTCTACCTTAACACACTTAATGAATTGCTTTTAATTTGGAACCTTGAAGAAAACATTTCAGAATGTCTTTATAACTTTTGTTTTCTGATGAACTCATCACTGTTGTCAGATAGTATTTGAATCCCAACTCCAACACAGACAAGCCAAGTGACCCTCATGTAGGCAAATTACATTACCCTGACCTCCTTTCTCATTAGCTTCCTGGGGATAGTAGTGTCCACCTCAAAGCAGAACTGTAGGAATTAAAGCAATAACGTATCTAAAGTGTCTACTACCAATTACTAGCAATTTCAAACAGTTCAGTTCAACAGACACTGCCTTCCATCCTTTCCCTGGGTAGAGGCTAGTCAGGCAGGGACTTACAGAGCAATGGACTTCCCTGAGAGGAAATGCTATGTATCTCATGCAAAGTCCATAGAAAACAAGGTGGATCATAACCATAAACCCCTAATCTCTATGCCCATCTAATGGGGCTGAATTTTTTTTTTTTTTTGCTTTCGTTAGTTTTGGTAGAAAAGTCAGTCAAAAGCTGTCTCTGCCCTATCTTTACAGAAGTTTTCCAGAATATAATAAAATGATTTTTTCTTTCCATTTCTTTGGTCATTTTCCAGTTCCCAAAGAGTCATATTTGCTGAAGTACACAGTGAGGTTTTATCTTTCCCCCACTAGGAAAGCCTAAAATGAAATCTTAATTTCTTAAACATTGAGCACTTTGTTAAATTCCCATCACAAGTTTTCATGACCTGTGATAA
The DNA here is from genome assembly GCF_003009895.1 of Hyaena hyaena. Classification (NCBI taxonomy): domain Eukaryota; kingdom Metazoa; phylum Chordata; class Mammalia; order Carnivora; family Hyaenidae; genus Hyaena; species Hyaena hyaena. The sequence continues at coordinate 903,730 of NW_024081340.1, forward strand.
GAAAAGACTTTTAGAGAAGACCACAGAGACCTTAGGACACTGCTGCTTACATACTACTGTTTCTAGAAGGCATTGAAAAAAAACTGCTAAATTGTTAACTTCAAACATTGCCTTGGTTTCTACATCAAATAACAAAGATTTATGGAAAAGTTTTTTTATTCCAACTTCTAGACAGACTTTTGCTTTCTTCAACAAAAACTAACTTTCTTTTCCTTTACTTGTTCCCAGTGGGGCAAACCCTCATTCTGTTCCTAAAACCCATCAGTTCCCGGCCTCAGGGCAAAGCTCCCTTTGATGTGAATGGGAGCTCAAAGGTGGCCCAAAATGTGGGGACAAGACACAGGAATGAGACGGTAAACCAGACCACGACACTTAATATTCATAACCTCAGATTTACTTCCCATGATATTCAAGTAAGAGGGATGAAAATATATCCACATTTCAGCAAAAAAAAAATTTATTCTTGCTAGCTTTATCATGAATTTATTTGGAAGGATAGTTAGCAGAGATGAGGAGGAAGACTATAGAAACTTAAACTGGAGTTACAAGTCCAATCCTATTCTCCTTCTCCTCTAAAGGATGTAGTCTGGCATTTCCCACATGTTTTGTTGTCATGAATTTTTCAACCCATCGCCAGGTTTAGCCACTGTGTAGATCATATCCTTGCCAACTCAAAGCATTATTGCGACACTCTAAAAATTAGCTTTTCTGAATTAAAGCAAAACTGGCTCAATTAATGAAACTAATAAGTTACATCAATTATTTTTAAGTTTATTTATTTATTTTCAGGGGGGAGGGGCAGAGAAAGAGGGAGAATCTCAAGTAGGTTCCACGCTGTCAGCTCAGCACCCCATGTGGGGCTTGAACTCAAGAACCGTGAGATCATGACCTGAGCTGAATTCAAGAGTTGGACGTTTAACTGACAGAGCTACCCACGTACCCCCAGTTACATCACTTCTTATAAGTGTCCTTTAATCACAGATAATCTTGGTTAAATGACTATTCTTCTGGTACTTAAGACTCAGAGTAATAATTAATTGTTTATTTATCAAAGATTTGTGCCCACATTGGTTATATTTTATTTCAGCTTTAAATGGGAAAAATTGAGGGGAATTATTATGATTCCTCTTCAACATCTCAAAATGGAAATTTTCTGTGACCATCTAGAGATAGTTTCTAGCTACCCAAGATGATAATAATGGATACTTCTAGATTAGTATGGATGATTTTCCCTTTCTCTCTTTCTTTATACTTTTTCTCTCTTTATTTTCCAAATTTTCTACAATGAGCATATCCCATTTTAGTAATAACAAAAACATTTGATCAAATGAAGTATAAGCTAACTTTCTCCAAGGACAAAATTCCCCACCATTTTGTGGAGAAGATCTGTTTTGAACAAGGAGCTGAATGAACGTTATTTGGCAGAGAAGAGGAGAGGAGCAATGCTCAGAGAACAACGACAGATGAGGATTATTTCACAGAAAATATCATCTGGTGGCGAGCCTTGAAGCACATTTGAAGGTACTTAGAATTTACAGATATCTGTACTTGCTCCAATTTTCCTAGCACGAATTGTGCAAAAGCAAACTTGTATTTTACAATGATGATTCCTATAGCAATGTTTGCACAAGCTACATACTTTGCTCTATTCTCTTTGGTTTGATTGATTACTGCTTTGTCCATTCATTGGTTTTCCAACTTTTTGTTCATAACCAACTGAAGGAAATATATTTTAAAGGACAACTCAGCACACACATGTACATATATCCATTCACGTCGTTACCTAGATCTACTTCAATATCTGTCTCTGTATTGATACTCCCAATATCTATGCAAAATTGCTCTGCTGCAACACCTATCCTTGCAACACTCCTGTTCCATTCTGTTCTGTTTTATTTTATTCCATTATATTTAAAAATATATACTGGTCACATCCTTCTAAATTAATTCTGTGATGTACCTGTCGCTTGAAAAATGCAAATTTAGTACATTCACAGGTGATAGAATGCCCTTGCTTGAAACAAGATGTATAGCAAATACATTACTGCAGCAGTCTTGGCTTGACGTTAAATGCCAGACCCGTGGAGATATAAAAGACAAAATAAGAGAATCATCAGGACTTATTTAAGGGCATTTTAATGGAGGCAGGAAGGAGAGAGCTAAGGTAACTCTAGTGTGATGTTCTTAAAGGATCTGAGGCCAGTCACTCTTTGGATAGTGATGGAATCACCAGAAATGATTAGTCACTTGAAGGTATGATATGGCCTTTAGCTTTTTACTTCAGACAGAAATTGTTCGGCAATTTTTCACTAATTTTAAAATGACCAACCTCCTCAATTTGCCTTTTTCCCTTTTTCCTTTTTAAGACTTTTGTCTTTAACTTATCACATTAAATTTTTAACTTCCCTTCCATTAACTTATAACAATGACACAGGAAGTTGTCCTGATGTCTACTTCCTTCTTCAGTGAAGTTCCACATGATCATGGTGTTCTACAGGGGCATGTGTGCCAGACATGTTGGAAAACAAACTGGTTTACTGAAATAATACTTCTTGAAAAGTTGCATGTGTGTAGTTTCTCCTCCTTGCTTTCCAGCTCACTGTGGCAATGGAAAGGCATATTCTCTACTTGAAAGATGGAAGGGTTTGACCTAAGAGTGAATTTGGTCAAATCCTAGCTCCTGGCACTTAATAGTCATATAACCTTGGAGAAGGGCACAGCTTCTTGATCACTCCGAATGTTTTCAGTGGCCATTGACACAATCCCACATCAACCTGGATTGAGCAAAAAGGAAAACTGTTGGCTTCCAGGACTGAGTCAGTAGCTTGTAAATACTGATTCCAGGAATCTACGGCTCTCCCCGTCATTCCTCCTTTTCTGCCTTGGCTTTACTCTCAGTCTCACAGTAACTCTTTTAGAGGTAGGGGAAAGAAAAGATTCCTAACAACTCCAAACTCACATTTTGCAGTTTAACAACTCCAAGGTGAAAAGAATTGCTTCCCCATTTGTTCCAGAAATACTATCCTTTTTTTTTTTTTTTATACTTATTTCTAGGAGAGAGAGAGAGCGTGAGCAGGGGAGGGTCAGAGAGAGAGGGAGTCACAGACTGAAACAGGCTCCAGGCTCCGAGCTGGCAGTCAGCACATAGCCCGACGCGGGGCTCGAACCCACGAACCGCGAGATCACGACCCAAGCAAAAGTCGGACGCTTAACCGACTAAGCCACCCAGGCGCCCCCAGAAATACTATCCTGAGACTAACACTGATCGATTCTAATTTACCTGGATTGGATCACACACTGATCTCTGAACCACTCGCTGTGGCAAAGAGTATGCGCTGCCCTCCTTTGTTGGGCCTGAAACAGGAATCCACCCATAGCTGGGGGAAGAGCCCATCATCTAACCCACATGCATGGAGAATAAGAGTTCTCCAAAGGGAAATTAAAATATACTTATGTGGAAAAGAGTCAAGAAATAAAAGACGTCCAGCTTACCTCTCAAAGCCTATTTCCTTTATATCTAAAATACAGATGATACTGCATAAGCTTAGAATGAGGATTAGAAATAACAAGCAGGTAAAGACCATGGCAAAAGAGTAGGTACTCAATGAGAGAGCAAATGACAAATGATAAAGTAAACAAGATAAAACAACAATAGGTGAATCTGGGTAAAAGGGTAACACTGATGTTCCTTTTACTATTTCTATTATACTTTTTAAAATCTGAAATTATTTCAAAATAAAAAGGGTTTTTAAAGAAAGGTTTCTCAAAAGTTATTATTAATATTTCTCCCAAGCCTAGATCATCAATATTCATGGTTATGAAATCTTTATAAGAGACTTTGCTTTTGATCCTCCAAAGTGTGTTAGAATCTTACTATTAACAAAAGCAACTTAACACAGATGGTGGGTGGTAAAATATTCAAACAAACAATGTTTTGAAATTCACTGAAGCTAGGTGAATTTTCGATACTAAAATAGATACAGATACTGTCACATTCATAATTTGTTATCAATCATCATAAATAAAGTACCAATCTGGGGAAATTCTGTTTATCACCAGAGATAGCCTGAGTCCCTTGGAAAAATATTTTCACTCCAAAAGTGCGTCTTTTAGGAGCACCTGGGTGGCTCCATGGGGTAAGCACCCAACTTTAGCTCAGGTCATGATCTCATGGTTCATGGGTTCGAACCCTGTGTCGGGTTCTGCGCTGACAACTCAGAGTCTGGGGCCTGTTTTGGATTCTGTGTCTCCCTGTCTCTGCTCCTCCCCTACTTGTGCTCTGTCTCCCTCTCTCCCAAAAATAAACATTAAAAAAATTTTTTTTAAGTGAGGCTTTTGGTAGTAAGTGCAGAAACGTAATCAGCCATACAAGCAATAGGAGAGTAAGAGAACAATAAGGACCTAGAGGGACATTCTAAGGATAAAAGCGCAGGGGTCTGCCATTCTTTCTCAAGACAGAAGGGCAAAAAAAAGAAAATGTCTAGGGATCACCACGACTTACTTAGAGATTTAAAAAATCACTTATATTTAAATTTACAAGGAAAAAAATTTCTATGAGTCATAAAAAATGAATGTAATACTGATTTGCCTAGGGAGCCAAAGGAATTCATGATGTGTCACATAATCAAGTGTGGTTTGTACTGCATGAAGTGAACTCCTCTGGAATCCCCCTTCAGCTGAGGAATAAGTGACTGAATCCTCAGAACGTGGGCAAGGCAAGCTATACAAATCTTGAAAGCATCGATCCACAGCCTATATGGAAGAGTCCATTTTCTTGCAGTGGAAACCCAAACCCAGTTATGGACCCTGGAATATGTGGCTATATTTACAGCAAGACTGGAACAATCTGCATAAAAGTGGGATTCAGGATGTAATGTCTGTTATTCCTAAAACTTACTATCCTAAAATATGTGTTCACTGTCTACACAATTGAGCTCGCTAACGGGAGGAGGGAAGTGTGGAAATAGGCTTCCAGAACAGGAGGGAAAAGAAACAAACAGAACAACAAAAGGAAAACAGGCTAAGCACCAGAGTTCAACTTGACCTATTTTCAGTTTTTTTTCCCCTTGGGCCAATCTGACTGAAAGTTAAGGTTTATGAAGGAAAATAAGGACTTCTATGTCTGTGTAAGTATATAGACCAGAAAAGGTCATTTTACTTGGATTGTCCTAGTTTTTGTTTGATAAGTCGGAAAACTGAGGCTTAAAGAGGTTGAGAAATGAAGCTTGAGGACTACATGAAGACTTGAGGTGAGAGAATTCCCTTTTCTGAATTACAAGGAAAAAGAAAAAGGATTTCCTTAGAAAAACTACATAATTCAGCACAAATGCACAGATAAAAAGCAAACTAATCCTTAGAGGACCATTAAGCCAAAAGTGTTAATTGTTTAGGAATTCTGTGGCTTACTCATTCTTAGTCTGCCTAATTTAGTACTACAAATCAGCAATGGGTTTATGAGTAAAAGTTCCAGATTTCCTTCTGAGTGAAGACGGGGGCAAACTGAGAAGAGTCAGGTAGGAGAAGAGAGTTACTCCTTCTGGAGAAAACCTAAAGTATGGATTTCCTTTTTAAGTTCCAGAACCTGTCCATAAAGGTTTTGTGTATTGCTCTGCATAGCGTATGTTTGTAGGAGTTTGGTTGCTTGCATTTGTTCCTCTTGATTTGGAGACACAATTTCATCTCTTTCAATGAATTCCCACTTCGTTGATGTGTGTGCTTTGATCATCTATCCAAGTGACTGTGGTCAGTGGTAGGTGCATGACATAAGCTAAGCCAATTGGGTTCTCTTTTGAAGGACTTTAAATCATGAGACAAAATGCAAACACTTAAAATCTGTAGAGGTATTTAATTTTAGGATGAAAGAGACTGCCCACCATTTCCTGCCACCTAGACACCTCATTCCTGTCTTTCCTTGAGTTTCCACCTTCCCTTTTGTTCAGTAGAGCTATCCAATTTCGTTTTTAGTTCATGTATTTTCTATTTAAATCTAAGTCTTCAAGCTATACAGCTTGGTAGGGGGGCTGCTATTTCTCAAGACCTAGCACACTGCCAGGCACTGAGATAATCTTCAATATTTTTTGAATGGCTGCTGTGATCAAGGTCAATGTTGACTACCACGTAAGCATATAGAAGCATCATTTGGTGTTGGGGTAGGCAGAGGAAAGGAAGAACATGATTGAATAAGTCATCTTTTTACCTCCCATGGTGCCTTATGCAGAGTAGGTGCTCAATAAATATTTGAATTAAAAACATGAAATCCTATAAAAAATGGATTTCAGTGAAACCCAAACTGATATAATTTCACTAACCCTTTTTTATAACCTTCTAAGGTTTGCCGTATTATACTGAATCCGCCAACATAGACAGGAAAAAATGAGAGCCTGCCAAAGTTGGGAATTTTCATCTCCTCTTTCACTTTTGCCATCGAGTAATCTTACCATCCTCTGAGAGCCACAGAGTGGGGTCTTTTCTCATCCAGGCCTAAGGAATAATAAACAGCCCTGCCTTTCTTTAAGTGCCAGAGCCAGTAACAGGAAAAGCTGGAGAAAATTCTCAGGAGGAAATGCTAATTTGACCTCTCTCCACAAAATGTTGACACTTGACAGCTCTGTTTTTTCAGAGTCTGACACCAAGGTGTTATCAGGGTAAAGGAGGTCTTTTTGAGTTATAAACAGGGCTTGGAGTTCTTTGAAGAGAGCCAACATGGGCTCTGGGAACTGGACATGTTTACCAGGTCTATTTAAGATTGGAAGACCTATGACAATGTATTTTTTGCCCATAACCTTCTTAGTCTTTGCTTCTGAGCCTAAAATAACATTTTTTTTCTTTTTCTCACTGCCAAAGGTACTCATTGGAAAAACTGTGTATTTATGGAGAATATATCAAGAACGCCTTAAGGGTAGAATATTGCCAACAATCTGCCACTTTAGGATAGTGCAAATAGATTAAACTAGTGTCCCAAATCCAAGCAACAACTATCTGTCAGAATCCTTCCTATCCCACTCAGACTCCTGCACATTGTAAGCATCAACAACTTGAATACCAAGGTGCCCAAAGGAAACTTTCAACAATCTGGGACACATCTGAGTGTGAATAAAGTCAGTTCCAAAGTCTTGTCATTTGGGACAAGCGACATGATAGTTCGTGTCAATTCTAGGACCAAATGGATGAACAAGATTCAGAAAATATGAGTTTGAGTAGCTTTCTGCTTACCAGCTGGAAAAAAATATTTGATCTCCGAATTTTGATTTCTTCATCCATAAAAAGATAATCATTTTTGTAGGGTTCCTGTGAAGATTAAATAGAATAATATACATAAAAGCATTTCATGATGTAAGGCACTATGTAGCAGATGATGATGATGATGATGGTGATAAAAAGCAGTAAAGAAAAAGATGTTCACAAATAGGCAAATGATTCAAATCACACCAAAATCTCCAGAGAACTCTTCCATCTTTGCTGAGAATCTTTGTTGTATTTTTCCCTGCCAAAACTGGATGTTTTCTGCTATTGTTTTTCTTTAAACAACAGTTCTTCTCATAACTTCTAGATGAGGGCTTGAAGCTCAAGCACAGGAAATGAGAGTGGTGGATGAAGGATCTTTGAGAAAGTGCTATGGATTCACATCACTATTGGAGTGGTCCCAGGAAAATAGTCCTCTGAACATGACAGCCTCTACTCCTGGGAGGAAAGGGAGACACTGAAGTCAGGCTCTGGATCTCCCAGTAAAATTATTGCCAGCAGTGGCTTTGTAGCTTCATAACTGTCTTCTGACCCTACTTAGTTGGGTCTGTTCCAGAATATTCAGGTGCCACCTTAGAGCCTCATCTCAGCAAGTGTGAGGACAAGTCCGATGAGTTTATTATTGGGCAGCTCTTGTAGGGGGAGTCCAAGGAAGCTTAACCCCCCTTTCTAGGTCCAGCAGCAGAAATCTAGCCCCTCTAACTATTGAAGGAAATGTTCCATGGCCTTGGAAATTGCATAGATCCCACCTGTCCAGGATGCTGCCAATGATCACTCTCAGGACTTTTGCTATAGCTTCTGATGGCTTTTTCTTCACATTTTTCTTCTTTGGTCCTTCAAGGTTTCTCTCTTTGTCCCCTTACTAGGTCTGTGAAAAGGAATAACATCTAGCGTGCTGATTTTTATCAGACCCAGTAGCTTCATTGAAGCAGAAGCAGAAGCAAAAGCAGCAGCAGCAGCGGCAGCAGCAGCAGCAGCAGCAGCAGAAGAAGTAGAAGAAGAAGAAAAAGAAGGAATCAGAAAATGATACATATATATAATAAAGAACTCTTGCATTATTTCCATTTTCTCTGCTTAATTACTAAAACTTTAACATTTAAAGATTTTGTCAACTAGTCTGTTGGTATGTCAACAACCACAAAACAAATGTTCACAGAGTACAAAGCATTCTACTAAGTAAGAACCATTATTAAAAACAGTCAGTCCCCTCTGCCAAACATTTTAGAATCTCCAAAGGACTTGGAATAATTAAATTAAATTTAATATTTAAATAATTAAATAATAATTAAAACTCCCACTAGGTTTCAATTTGCAAAGGGTATTTTATAAAACTGCTGTGTTTCCCATGTCAATTTTGAAAAATATTGTTCATTAAAATTATAAATTGACAAGCTCAATGCAGGAAAAAAATGGTTTAAATACAGATAAATATAGAAATCATGCATAGTCTTACCACCAAAAGTAAATCGCTGAAGTAAATTTGCTCTATTTCTCTTCTATGCATATGATTTTTCAGTGTTGTGCCTATATTATGTATACAGTTTTCTAGTCCATTTTTTTCATTTATGAGCATTTCCACTCATTAGGAAACATTTATACAGAGAGTCTTAATAAATGTCTATTAAATAAAAAGTAACCAGGGTACCTGGGTGGCCCATTTGGTTAATTGGCCTGCTCTTATTTTCAGCCTAGGTCATGATCTCATGGTTTGTGAATTTGAGCCCCTTGTCAGGCTCTGTGCTGGTAGCATGAAGCCTGCTTGGGATTCTCTTTTTCCCTTGATCTCTGCCCCTCCCCACCCTTTACCAATATGAATAACTAAGTTTTTAAAAAATAAATAAAAATAAAAATAAAAAGTAACCAATGGTATACTAGTAAATGAAACAATAGACATTCCTTAAAATTCTATTTAAGAAAAATTTCCTAATTTGTTACATGTTTAAATATATACTTTGTATATTAATATATATACTATATTTTGATTTAACGTATATGTTAAATATATGTTACATATGTATATCTTTAATATATATTTTACATATTAAATGTATATGTTTATATGTATTTACTATTATATTTACCAGTACATTAATATATATTAATATATAGTGAAAGGTTCATGTGGAGGTGTCTTTATGTTCTTTGAAATGATGTAATGAATATTTCTATACCTAAGTTTGTCTGCATCTTGGATTATTTCCTTAGGATATATTTCCCAAGTGGAAATGTTAGATCAAATCATTGGAACTTTTTGTGTATGTTACAGTTACTTTGGGATCTTGATACAGGGGACTATAGCAAATTTTAAATCCTAAGCCAATTTCACATCAATATTCATTGAAGCCATGAAAGAATGTGAATTCTTTTTAGTAACAGATAATGTGTTTATCATTTTACCTGAGATCTTCTAAATCCATTATATGCTGTATCTCATTTCATGCTCCCAACAACCCTGACAGGTAGACTCTATTTAAAACCCTACTTAACAGAATAGGATAGTGGGGCCTACAGAGTTTAAATAAGTGGCCCAAGATCACAGGTAGGGATAGTCAGAGTCAGCATTTGAACCCCCATGCAACCTGACTCCTGGACCTTGAGGCTTCACTACTTCTTACACACTAATAGGATAGAAATTCTTTAGGTCTTAAGGCAGGAAAGAAAAGTAGCAAAACTTCCTCCTATAGAATGTGATCTTAATGTTTATTCTCTCTTTCCTTCCATTAAAGAGAATAATCTAACTTGGGTAAAATAAACGCCATCACAGAGCACACTGGCCAGAGAGGCTGAGTTAGGACGTTGCTGAAAGCAGTGGATGTTCTGAGAAGGAAATTTCCAAGGAAAAGCACAGAAGGGTGCGGTAGAAACTCCATTCAGATATTCAGACATTGCTCTCACTAATGTATCAACTGAATACAGAAGGCAACAGAGAGGTAAATTTGGTTTGGAAGGAGTGTGGGAACCAGAAAGTAGCTAAGTAGAGGTAGGAAAAGCTCATGCATTGACTGTAAATGCCCTAGGAAAGGGCATGTATCTTTTCCTGTATTTATAAACCAGCCAGCACTCAACACACTTCCTGGAATATAGAAGCCCTCAGTGGTTGAATGAAAATACACTATGCCGCTTGCCAGAGAGCCTTTGGGGTCAACCCTTTAATGGCAGACAAGGGAAACCGTCCCACTTAGATATGACCAGTATGAGATCAAAGGGACAGGTTTGTAGAAAGATATTTGACCTACAGGAAGAATGAGTGAAAGGTAAAGTTATGCCCAGATTGAAGAAACAAAGACCTAAATAAAAGAGATAATTTCCTATTTTAGAGATGTAAGAAAGAATGCATTAGAATTTGGTAAATCATTACATGAAAACTGAAGGATAATGAATTTCTACTCTGCTCTTGAATTGAAGACTTTAACACAGGAAAATGTTTTGGTTATGAATTCAGACATTTTAAGCAGAACTGTATTAACATATAACGTTTTTATTTAAGAAAAGTTTCTTGAGCAAATTGTCATTTAAAAAAAAAAAAAAAGGAATGACAACAAAAGGGTAAGGGAAAGGCCAAGGTAAGGGAGATAGAACCCTGAGGATGCTTAAGCGAGGACAGGTCTGGAGTTGTAAAGAAAAATTATGCAAGTAGTTATTTAACTTCTTGTGATTTATGCAATTTTAATATATTACACTGGTTGTAATTTTTACAGATTGGAATTTTTTACTTCATCATTTGATATATCATTTACAGTTGGTGACTATGGCTTTTATGCTGCTTTGGCCCATAAATCTTAATATGCTACCATAACTCACTAAATTTTAAATGATGTTGATAAGATCACAATAATGATAGTGGAGAACTTTTCCCATATCCATCTACTTATCTCGCAATTGATACACAGTAAGCTTGCAGGCATTTGACAATTTTATATGCCTGCTCTCCTCAGAGATTGTTTTGTTTTGTTTTGCTTCTTAAATTTTTATTTTAATTTCATTTAGCTAACATATGGTGTTATATTGGTTTCAGGTATAAAATATAGTGATTCAACCATTGCATACATTACCCTATGCTTATCACAACAACGTGTGGCATAGAGTTAATTTAAAATAAATTTAAAAAATATTTTAAGTGCACTTTTTAATCCCCTTCACCTATTGCATCTATTTCCCCACCCCACTCCCCACTGGTAAGTATCAATTTGTTCTCTATAATTAAGAGTCTGTTTCTTCGTTTCTCTCTCTCTCTCTCTCTCCTTTGCTCATTTCTTTGTTTCTTAAATTCTACAGATGAGTGAAGTCATGTGATATTTGTCTTTCTCTGAATGATTTATCTCACTTAGCATTATACTCTCTAGCTCTATCCATGTCATTGCAAATGACAAGATTTCATGCTTTTTCATGGATGTATAATGTTCCATTATGTATATTACACCTCTTCTTCTTTATCCATTCATCAGTCGGTGGCCATTGAGGCTGTTCCCATATCTTGGCTATTGTAAACAATGTCGCTATAAACACAGGGGTTCATGTACCCCTATGAATTAGTATTTTTGTATTCTTTGGGTAAATATCCAGTATCACAATTCCTAGATCATAGGGTAGTTCTATTTTTAACTTTTTGAAGAATCTCCATACTATTTTCCACAGTGGCTGCACCAGGTTGCACTGCTACCAACAGTGCACTAGTGTTCCTCTTTCTCCACATCCTTATTAACACCTGTTATTTCTTGTGTTGTTGATTTTAACCATTCTGACAGTATGAGGTGATATCTCAATGTAGTTTTGATTTGCTTTCCCTGATAAGTGATGATGAACATCTTTTCTTGTGTCTATTGTCCATCTGTGTGGATTCTGTAGAGAGTGTCTGTTCATGTCTTTTGCCCATTTTTTATTGGATTGTTTGGTTTTGGGGTTTTGAGTTTTATAAGTTCTTTATATATCTTGGATACTAACCCTTTATCAGGTATGTCATTTGTAAATATCTTCTTTAATTCCATATGTTGCCTTTTAGTTTAGTTGACTGTTTCCTTTGCTGTGTAGTTTTTTATTTTAATATAGCCCCAATAGTTTGCTATTGTTTCTCTTGCCTTAAGAGACATACCCATTAAAAAAGTTATTATGGCCCATGTCAAAGAAGTCATTGCCTGTGTTCTGTTCTAGAATTTTTATGGTTTCATGTCTCCCATTGATCTTTAACCGTTTTTAATTTATTTTTGTGTGTGGTGTAAGAAAGTGGTCCAATTTCTTTCTTTTGTATGTTGCTGTCCAGTTTTCCCAGAACCATTTGTGAAAGAGACTGTCTTTTTCCTACTGGATATTCTTTCCTGCTTTGTTGACATTAATTGTCCACATAGTTGTGGGTTTATTTCTGGGTTTTCTATTCTGTTCCATTGATCTATGTGTCTGTTTTTGTGCCAGTACCATACTGTCTTGATAATGATAGCTTTGTGATATAGACTAAAATTCAGACTTGTGATGCCTCCAGCTTCAATTTTTCAAGATTGCTTGGGCTATTTGGATTTTTTTCTAATTCCATATAAATTTTAGGATTGTTCTAGTTCTGTGAAAAGTGCTATTTTATTTTGATAGGAATTTCATTAAATATGTAGATTGCTTTGGGTAGTATAGACATTTCAATAATATTTGTTCCTCTAATCCAAGAGCATGCAATGTCTTCCCATTTCTTTGTGTTGTCTTCAATTTCTTTCATCAGCATTTTATAGTTTTCTGAATGTAGATCTTGCACCTCTTTGGTTAGGTTTATTCCTAGCGATCTTATTATTTTTAGTGCAAATGTAAATAGAATAGACCGCTTCATTTTTCTTTCTGCTGCTTCATTATTGGTGTATAGAAATCCAACATATTTCTGTACATGACCTTGTATCCTGCACCTTTACTGAATTTGTACATCAGTTCTAGCAGTTTTTTGGTGGAGTCTTTTGGGTTTTCTATAGCAGCATGTCATCTGCTAATAGTGAAAGTTTTACTTTTTTCCTTGCCAATTTATTCCTTGTATTCCTTTTGTTGTCTGATTGCTATGGCTAGGACTTCCAATACTATGTTGAATAAAAGTGGCAGGAGTGGACATCCTTGTCTTGTTCCTGACCTTAGAGGAAAAGTTCTGTTTTTCCCTATTAAAGATTCTTCCCAGAGTTTAAATAAGTATTCAGGATCTTGCTGTATTTAGGGGCAACTGGGTGGCTTAGTCGGTTAAGCGTCCAACTTTCGCTTAGGTCGTGATCTCGCGGTTCGTGGGTTCGAGCCCCACGTCGGGCTCTGTGCTGACTGCCAGCTCAGAGCCCGGAACATGTTTCGGAGTCTGTGGCTCCCTCTCTTTCTGACCCTCCCCTGCTCAAGCTGTCTCTCTCTGTCTCTCCTAGAAATAAATAAGAAAAAAAACATTAAAAAATTTTTAAATATAAAAAAAAGGATCTTGCTATATTTATTAGAGGCAGTGTTAACTGGTAAAGAATATAGCCTTAAAGACCTGGATTCTAGCCCCATCTCTGCCAGTTACTGGCTGTGTGACCTTGAGTGAAGTTAACTGAGTTTCAGAGTTCTCATGGAGAAAATAATGTCTACTTAATAGGGTTGTTGTAAGACATAAATGGCATGATATGTATGAAGAGCTTAGCACAGTGTCTAGTACTCGGTGAGCAACAAATAAGTAGTAGCTGTCGTTGACCCTAATTCAACTCTTCAAAATTTGCAAAATGGACCATAACTATTGCAAGAACAGGATTCCTCATGAGACTTCCATAACTTCCTGGATATGGGTAGGCCAGAAATTCTGTGGGAACTGTTGAAACATTTGCTTCCAGATCTGATGAATTCCAGGGCTCGTGAAAAATGCAGAAGTGAAAACCATTAACTAGCATCTGCAAAAATCATTATATATGAATGGGTGAAAATTTTGCGTCTGTTCTCATTGGGTCTCAACCATATTTCAGCTCTTGACATGTAGTTTTTGCATTTAGTTCAGCCTTTGGCTTCAAGCTTTATTCAGTTCTTCTGTTTACATCAATGAGTTCCCTGTGGCCTCAGGAGCAAACTTGAGGATGAAAACTTGATTATGAAAGGAAAAATAGAACCTCAATTAGGAAAAGCTACTGTATGACTTTGCAGGTAAAAGGAAATGTGTGACCCAGTAGTGAATTCTCCATTTTCCCATGTGTTTGTGATTACTTGGGTTTTGAAATCTGGAAAGGATTCCCTGTACATTCCTGTACATTGTTCCTTCAGTTCTAAAATAAACACATGATTCTCATTACAAGAAAAAAAATTTGTAACTATGTATAGTAACAGATGTTAACTATACTTACTGTGATCATTTTACAATATATACAAATATAAAGATATTTTGTTGTACTCTTGAAACTATATATGTTATATGTCAACTATATCTCAATTTTAAAAATAAATTGGGGCATCTGGGTAACTCAGTTGGTTAAGCATCTGACTTCAGCTTAGGTCATGATCTCATGGTTCATAGGTTTGAGCCCTGCATCAGGTTCTGTGCTGACAGCTCAGAGCCTGGAGTCTGCTTTGAAATCTGTGTTTGCCTCTCTACTTTGACTTCTACTCTATCTCTCTCTGTCTCATAAAAATAAATAAAATGTCGGGGCGCCTGGGTGGCTTAGTTGGTTAAGCGTCTGACTTTCGCTTAGGTCATGATCTCACGGTTCATGGGTTCGAGCTTTGTGCTGACTGCCAGCTCAGAGCCTGGAGCCTGTTTCAGAGTCTGTGACTCCCTCTCTCTCTGACCCTCCCCTACTCATGCTGTATCTCTCCTAGAAATAAATAAAACCTTTAAAAAAATTTTAAAAAAATAAAAATAAAAATAAATAAATAAATAAAATGTTAAAATTTTTAAAAATACATATGAATTAAAAATAAATAAAATTAACACATTAATGAAAATTCAAATATATAAACATGTTCCAACAGGCCCTCAGTATGGGATATGATACTGTGCATGAAGCCAATGGGCAGACTTTGTGGGAAAATTTCACTACTAGTTAATATAAAAACAAACGAGGCCTGCATTTACACGTGTGATAATTTGAAGCCTAAGGTTGAAATAAATACATTTTAATAAGTGAAACTCACAGTTGTAGTATTGAATTAATTTACCAAAATACATTTGACCATTTAAAATAGTCAAGAGGTTAGCTATGTGAAAAGAAGCAAAGAGATGGACAAAAGCCATCAGCCTCCCTTCTAGAAGCACAAATTATTTTTATAGCATGGGCCATACTTCCTACCTATAATTTAATAAGCTAGGAGAGTAATAAAAACATATTTAAAGGAAGAGATGTAATACATTAGCTAGTAGTTTTTTAAAATTAAGTAAGCTGAAAGAAGATACTACCAGATATAATGATAGGATAAGGAACCAGAATAAAATAAACAAGATGGAGTGAAAACAAAAGTTATGAAAGAAAACTAAAGATAATGTGTATGTTAATAAAAAAAATTTGATCTGGGAACGTGGGTGCCTCAGTCAGTTAAACTTCTGACTTCGGCTCAGGTCATGATTTCTAGGTTCCTGAGTTCAAGTTCCATACTGGGCTCTGTGCTGACAGCTCAGAGCCTGGAGCCTGCTTCAGATTCTGTGTCTCCCTCTCTCTCTCTCTGCCTCTCCCCTGCTCATGCTCTGTCTCTATCTCTCTTTCTCTCTCAAAAATAAACATTAAAAAAAAAAAGAAAAAATAGGTTTAAAAAATTGTATAAGATAGTAAGAAAACACAAAATATATTTTGAATGATTAAACTGGAAGGGTAAAAGATGTAAATAAAAATAGTGTTAATATATAATCAGTGATTTAATAGAATAGGTATTAGAAGAATATAAACCAAATAGGAGTGTGTGTCTTTATGTTTGTTACATTAAAATGATACCAATTCAAAAGCTCATTACAGGCATATAAAGCCAATTACTGTTCTCAAAGTGAAAAGGCCATGAAGTTCAGCATTTTGCCTCTCTTTTCTACCTTTCTGTGCATGGAATTATTTCCTGGGTCTGATGGCCTATGGGTTCCGTGGCCAAAGAGCTGAGGGGCTGCCAGAGGACACCCAGGATGCTCCTCTGTGTTTCCCTTAACAGTCCCTTGTCACTGATGTCCTGACCAAGAGACAGCTTCATCAGGGGAAAACACTCCTCAGTGAATGTGGAGCCAAGAATTCCATTGCTTCATGACATGCATGTAGCTAGAGAGTATTACGCTAAGTGAAATAAGTTAGTCAGAGGAAGATAAATATCGTATGATTTCACTCACATGTGAAACTTAAGAAACAAAACAAATAAACATGAGGGGGAAAAAGAGAGGAAAAGCAAGAAACAAATTCTTAACTATAGAGCACACTGATGGTCACCAGAGGGGGAGTGGGTGGGGGATGGGTTAAATAGGTGATGGGGATTAAGGAGTGCACTTCTGAGGAACACGGGATATTACATGAAACTGTTGAGTCATTAAATTCTACATCTGAAACTAATACTACATTGTATGTTAACCAACTGGAATTTAAATAAAAACTTAAAAAAAAAAGAATTCCATCGCTTCAGCCTCACCCAGCAGGAAGAAGCATAATATGAAGTGTGATTGATTTTACACCACTTTGGCAGCTGAAGTCAGTCATTACATTGATATAGAAATTCATTATCCAGATTCTATTTCACCTGATTTGGCCAAACCTTTCCTGCCTGATCATAGTCAAAGCTATAGTTTTCTCCAAATAAGGAGGATGCAAAGCCTTTGGAAAATGTTTACCTATCAGTTATTGATGATCAGACTTAAAAAGTTCAAAGCCAGGTTAGATATGGTTCTTTTAACTGTACTTGGGAAGTCAGAATTAGCATCAAAATGTAATGTAAAAATTAATGTAAAACTATCAATATTATCATTGGTTAAAACAGCTCTAATGCAATATTATATTGCAAGTATTTGTAGTTTTATTATAAAATCAACTGTGTTTTCATATTCTTCACCTTGAAAATGTCTCATCACTGTAACTCTAATCCCAAATTATTGTTTTGATTCAATGTCTTTTTGTCAGTCTTTTATAATTTTAAATGTTTCATATATTTAACTGAATGAACATGAGGAGATGCTTTAATTCGTAAAGTTCTAATTACATATCATAATTTTAATGTGTTTTCTTTATCAGGCCCCTCAACATTCTTTCCACATCTGAAACAGCTCACCTTAAACTACTTATCTAGATAGCTTTCAATCTTCTACAGTCTCTGGGATGTAATCAGTCACTAGGGAGGCTGCCTCCCTACCTTTTTATTTTCCTCTAGATATTGCAGTGTTACTGGCCTCCCTTTAAAAATATTGCATCGTTTGGTTTGGAAGAAAATGATATCATTTGTAGCTATTACTGGAAAAGTTTGTCATCACTTCAGTAATATTCCTCCTGGTTATTTCATATCTTGGCAGTGGTATGCCCTTCAAAAAACATAATAAAGTAATGGAATTGAACTTTCCCCAAGTATTCCTTAAGAACTTATTTTGTCCTGAAAACCTTCTTCCTTAGGTTTTTGCTCCTTAGTTCAAAAGACCATTCTTGCCTAAATTCTGTCAGAAATGCACAAAAAATGTTTTCACGGTACAAATCTATGTGAAGGTATTCATTGGTGTGGCAGAGATATTTAAGGATTTCACCGAAAATCCCTCATCAGCTAATGTGTCTCAGTAGGGTGACCCTGTAGAAATCACTAGAATACATAATGTTGGAGAAATTTACAGTCAGTCTATTGACAGGATGCTTTGAACATCGAACCATAAACTAGGTGCTGACCTGACTCAGAGGTGAAAAAGGTAGAATCCCATTACAATCACTCTCAAGAAGCAGTTTGAGGAAAAAACACACAACCTCTTTGTAAGCAATTTGTATTTCTATAACTAGAGTTTTCATTCCGGAACTTGTATGAGAAAAAAATATTTGTGAAATTTAAAGAAAGTGTCTCTAATATATCCTGAATTGCAGGATTTTATTTTATTTTTGCCTTTTTAAATGTTTTTTATTTATTTTGAGAGACGGAGTGTGAGCAGGGAAAGGACAGAAAGGGAGAGAGAGAATCCCAAGCAGGCTCTGCACTTAGTACCTGAGCCCAAGAGCCTGATGCAGGGCTCAATCTCATGAACTAATCCATGAGATCATGACCTGAGCCAGAATCAAGAGTCAGACGTTTAACTGAGCCACCCAGGTGCCTCCTAACATTCTAGGATTTTAAAATGCATTCTAGTAGTTCCATAGACGCTCCTCTTTCTTAAAACTATGACTTATTTTTTAACTAACTGTCCTGGCACATAGAATGAGTATGCAAAATGCAAGTCAAGATACAAGGAATTAATTCAAAGTACATTAAGAAAAGTATAAAACCGAATTTAAAGCTATATAATACACATTCACATAGTATTTACTATGAGTCAGCCATTGTTCTCAAAACTTCATATATTTTAACATGTTTAATCTTCCCAACAAGACTGTGAAATGAGTCTTACTATAAATTCCATTGTTCAGCCATAGAAACCCGAATGCAGTAACCAGCTTACAGTTGCAGAGAACAATTATTTCACCCCAGGGAGTCTGGTTCCAGAGCTGCTCTTGTAAGCACTAAGCTACACCGTCTCTTCATTACCTTACAAATCTCCACTTGGAGCTAGAACAAGACATTTCTTGTATCAATACTGATTCATTCAATCTACCAATGAGAACACGTATAAATTAACAGGCAGTGTTGGGATGGGAAAGAATTAAGACGGCGAACAAAAATACCATACTATCAAAATAAAAAGATGCCAAATAAAATCAAAATACAGTCTGAAAAGTGTGACTAAGAACTAAATATCTAAACGGAGACAGAAAAAAAAATACCCAACAAAATATTAAAATGTAATTCTTAGGGGAAAAATATCACTGGAGAAAAAAAATAGCTTTAGCTTTCTGATGAAGGTCTTGGAAGTCCGGGTCCTTATGCTGCATGCAAAAAATAAACTTACCAGGATGACAACTAATGTGCTTTGTTTAAAGATAAAATTTAAATATTTGACTCAGACCTTTAGTGCACAGACTCAATATCATTCAGTCATTACAGATATGTCTGTCCTAGCAAAGACATGACTTCCTAGCACATGAAACACATTCTAAAAATAATATGCTTTTAAATATATTAGGTTGGCAAAGATACCAGCATAATAATTCTCATGTCTACTGGGTATATCTTTATGTCCAGTGCTGTCATTTTCAGCTGCAAAGCTTGTTATAATAACTTGCTTTTATCCATATAGCATGAGGTATTCTACTAAACACTGTCTTAGTCAAAATGTTGAACAAGGGGCGCCTGGGTGGCTCAGTCGGTTAGGCATCAGACTTCGGCTCAGGTCATGATCTCACAGTTCATGGGTTCAGGTCCCGTGTTGGGGTCTGGGCTGAGAGCTAGCTCAGAACCTGTGCCTCCCTCTCTCTCTGACCCTCCCCTGCTCATGCTGTCTGTCTCTCTCTCAGAAATAAATAAAAACATCTAAAAAAATGTTGAACGAATGTATTTTTTTAAATCAAAGTATGAACACTATCTTACTCTATTCTGACAGATTGATTCTTGTCTAATCCATACACATAGGAATAGATTCAGAGTCACAAATCCAGCTCCCCACAAAATGACTGATAAATACAGTAGATATTTGACCAAGGTTTCTTACATGAATGAATAAATAAATGCATCTGGCATCTGGCCATATAAGCAAAAAAAGCAGAGTGTGTTTCTTTGAACATGATAACATAGAAACTTGAGTTTCTCTTTCAACTTCCTATTTAAGTGTAGCAGAAAATGCCACCCCAAAATATGCGACTTTGGCATAAAGATTATTTTGAGCTGAAGGCAATTGAGAAGAAGCAGATACAAGAAAAGCTCTCTGTCCTCCCTCATTTACCTAAAAGCAGAACAGACATTTGTAAAGGTGCCCCTCTCCTTGTCATGTACATGTTCATCAGTTTCTGTTTGTTTTTCTCTTGTTAACCTGTGTTTTATCAGTCTTATTTGCTAGGTCTTGGTCAATGAATCTAAGATGGGTAAAAGGAAAAAAAAATTTCTTCCCTATACTAGTAAAGTCAAATATAAAAAGCACAGGGCAGAAATCATGTCAGAACCATAAAATAAACCAAACTAAAATAAAATTCAATAAAAAGGCCAATCATTTATAAGAAACCAGGGTTTCTTACTCAGTTAAGGAGTTGAGTGTATAAAAACACCTAATGAGTTGCTATTACTGGCACATTCAACCTCTGGAATCAGGCTAAGACCCTTCAAATTGTGCTCAACTCAGGAGCAATGAAAGCACATTGGTTTAGGGGGAGGAGTTCAATTAGATCTGTTGAAAACTCTATTCCTGGGGTGCCTGAGTAGCTTAGTCGATTAAGTGTCCAACTCTTGATTTCGGCTCAGATCATGTGTCTCATGGTCTGCGAGATTGAGCCTGTGTTGAGTTCTATGCTGACAGCACAGAGCCTGCTTGGGATTCTCTCTCTCAAAAGTAATGAATAAACATGAAAGAAAGAAAGAAAGAAAGAAAGAAAGAAAGAAAGAAAGAAAGAAAGAAAGAAAGAAAGGAAGGAAGGAAGGAAGGAAGGAAGGAAGGAAGGAAGGAAGGAAGGAAGGAAGGAAGGAAGGAAAGAATATAACTCTATTTCTCAAATATCTTTTTGTCTCTGAAGCCATGCGGCACCGGAATTGTACCATCAATGGACTGGGGTCACAGACTTTCCTCCCATAGTGGAGAGTAAAGGCGGAGAAGAGAGGGTAGAAGCCAGAGGACAGAATATTTTCTAGAAGCCCCAGAGTGGTGGGCAGCCGGCTAGTGCAAGATGATGCACCTGGACAAATGGAAATCCCTAAAGGGTCACAGTCTTTCCAACTTTTAAACGTTTTTAAATCTGGATACCACAGCTTTCAATATGCTTTTAGTGGTATAATAAACCTTAAAAATTTCTAGTTAAGCTCCATTTGCCCTTTACAGCATGTGGAGATTCCACTGTAGGAGAATTTTTTTACAGGCCTAGAAATCGATTGACCTTTTTACATTTTCTAAAGCAGGTATTTTTATAAAGGGGTAGTACGGGCCCTTTGGGGACAAATAGGGATGTGTGGAAACTTTTGAGGTTGTCACCATTACCTGAGGGGCACTGTTGTTATTTTTATGCTAAATGCCCTGCTGTGTGTGGAAGAGTCCAGCATAACGAAAAATAATCTACCCAAAATGCCAATAGTGCTCCTGTTGAGACTAGACCATGGAGTATCAGTCATTAATTGAAATGTCATACAAAGGATCAAAATGTAAAATAGATAAGAACAAAATCACATGACAATGAAATGATAACATCTTGGTGGAATGCCCATAAAAATCCCAAAGAAAACAGGAGGTTCACTATCACCCATTTTTATTTAATGTTGTTCCTAAAATTCTGACTATGCACAACGATAGGAGACAGAAAAAAAGAATTCCCTAAAAATTGTTAGAAATAATTAACCTATTAAAATGCCTCGATACAGAATATATACTCAGCTACTAATAGCCCCATACACTCATAATAATAGGAAAATCAAATGACAATATAATTTACAATAATAGTAAAAACATACGATGTGTATTTGATTAGAAAAGTAGTACTTGAAGAAGATATCAGAGAGAAAATCTGAATAATAGAAGACATCATTGTTCAGGTTGGAAAAGTAAACATCGGGAATGTCATGTGTTCTTTACCAAGCAATTTATTGGTTTATTGCAGTTCTAATGTATGGTCTTTTCTTCCTCTCTTTCTTCTTTCTTTTCTTTCTCCTTTTCCTTCTCCTTCATCTACTTTATAAAATTATTGCTGTACACACCTGGGAAAATAGGTAGGAAACTGTTCTATAGTGAAGAATTTGACTTTATCTGATCTGGCTCCTAGGAGGGAGCTGCAAATCCCTTGGAATTTCCCACGTGATAACAATGTCTTTGCTATTCATGATGGACCCATGACCACACCTGAGTTATGCAAATGAGCACCCCTAGTTAACTTCAGGATGGGAACTGGTCTTGAGGGAAAAACCAAGCCCATAATTGGAGAGTTGAGGCTTCAAGCCATGTGATACCAACTCTGTTTGCTGACCTCTGAGAAACAGAGAAGTGGTCAGTGATGCAATCAACCATTCCTACCAAGTGAAGACCCAGGAAAAACTATGCACATCTGAACCTTGGGGCCACTTCCCTGGTTGGTTATCATGCACTGATGTGTCAAGAGAGTGACATGTTCTAAAGACACGGAAGCTTCACATTTAGGACCCTGCCAGACCTTCCCCTGTGCTTTGCTCCCTTTGGCTGATCCTCATTTGTATCCTTTATAATAAAACTGTAATTGTAAGTATAGTGCTTCACTGAGTTCTGTGAATCATTCTGTTGAATTATTGAACCTGGGAGGGGGGGTTGAGGGAACCCATACATTTACCCCCCACTTCTGGGTAACCTGAGAACCCTCGAGCCTGTGCCTGGCACGTGAAGGAGGAGAGAACTGGAGAACCATGTCCTTAACCTGGGAAGTCAATACCAACTCTGGGTAGCCAGCATCAGAATTGCACTGCAAAAATAATAGCAAAATAAAATTTTCAGTTCAGATAGTAAAGACCAACTCTATTCTTATATAGGGAAGAATCTATTATTGTCCCATGATCTGCCTGGTTATTCTATAAGATGGTATTCCACACTGGGTGTCATACGTAAGTGATGAATTGCTGAATTCTACTCCTGAAGCCAAGACTACACTGTATGTTAACTAACTTGAGAATTAAAAAAAAAAAGATGCGGTATATATGTGCAATAGCATATTATTCAGCTATAAAAAGGAATGACATCTTGCCATTTGCAACAACATGAACTGAGCTAGAGAGTATTATGCTAAGTAAAATAAGCCAGTCAGAGAAAGACAGAGACCACATGATCCACTCATAAGTGGAATTTAAGAAGAAAAACAAATGAGCAAAGGTAAAGAAAAGAGAGAGACAAACCAAGAAATAGACTCTTAACTATAGAGAACAAACTGATGGTTACCGGAGGATGGTTACCGAGGAGTTAGGGGAAATAGGGGTAGGATTAAAGAGTGCACTTATTGTGATGAAAATAAAATAAAATAAAACAATTAAATCATTAAACAACAATAACAAAAAGACTTTATTTCAAAGAAGGAATTCCAAACTAATATTCCCCTTGTGGTAGACAATTCATGATCTCTCATGACTCTGCAATCCTGTAAGCAAAGATTTCCTTGGTTCTGGACGACCATGGGTATTTGTATCACAAATAGCCTTGGAAGATAGGGATAGTATTTCCCAGCACAGCAAAAAGCAGCTATGCTCATTGCCTATTAAATAAGCTTTCTCTAAGCTCAAGATTTTCCCTTGACAATGTAACCCCACTACGTGTGCAGTATCACCTGACTTTTTCATATTGCCTTGTGGTATCGGGCCTCTGAGAACTGACACAAAATAATTTTGATACACTGGCTTCTGATACTACTGTAATAAAATCTTTTTCTCTCAGACCTAGGAATCTTGTGTCTTCTACTAGCACTTAATGAAACTGTGACAGACTAATTTTTTTAGTTTGCAAGGAGGTAAAATCCCTGACCCTTCATGGCTCTTTACACCTTAGTCTTCTTGCATCTGCCTTAACAGAAGGATTTCTGGGAGACATTCTAGAAGCTCTAGCCCTATGTTCCATCTCAAGAACAGATAGGCGCGGGGCCCTAGGCGCGTTTACTCTCGTCACATCTCAGGAAGCTGAAAGTAGTCAAGGATCTTTCCTAAAGAACGGCACAGAAAACCCTTGGAGAATTCAGTGAGAACTGAGTAAATGTGAAAATGATTGGAAATGCTGGATTAATTTGAATTTCTAAACTGAGATTAAAAGGAATAGGGTGTGAGTTATGTGATGTCATAGTTTGGGAGAAGTAAAAAATATTAAACAACTTGAGCTAGCTTAACCAAAAAAATAAAAAAAGGTATGAATGAATGAATCATTGATTTATATGTAGGCATTTCTAGATAGATAGGGAGAGAGAGGTTTGATAGATAATAGATACTTAGATACATGGATACATAGATACTGTCTTTTAAAACCTAAGGGCAGCAATGTACCTGGGAAACAGAAAGGATCAAGGATCATGAGATAAAAATCTTTAGGAAGTCCTTCTCTCCACCTTCCCTTTCAAAACTGGCTTTCCCTGCTTCATTCACATAGTATACTTTTACCATGGTACAGTTCTAATCCCACACAGAGACTAACTGTCCCTCCTAGAGCCCAATTCCCAACTCTCATAAGAAATGGACAGGTCCAGGAGTGCCTGCCAGGCTCAGTGGGTTGAACATCTGACTCTTGATCTCAGCTCAAGTTTTGATCTCTGGGTAGTGAGTTCAAGCCCCACATTGGTCTCCGCATTGGGCATGAAATGGACAAGCCCACATTTTGTCAGATGCCTCCTCCTGACCTAATCAACTTTGCTAGGCATTATAGTGATATAAGATCAATGTAACTAGTGGGCACATGGTGCAGTTGTGAACATGAGTTCTGAGAAGAAAGAAATTCGGCAGAAACTTCAAGAGATGTGTAGTAGAGTGAGTAATTTGACATATTGAACCAAATGACCAGTTATCCCACCAGACAGGCCACAGGTAAATCACATGCCCTTGACTGTAAAGCTCTGCACTTACTTATCCACATATTACCCATGTGTTCAGGTCAGGATAAAAGGGAGTTAATTCCTTGTATTCATTTGATAAGAAATAAATATCCAGATAAATATGCTAGCTCAAGATTTCCCAAAGCTAGTCTTATAAAACACTGAACCAAGGGCACATAGAGTTGTAGTCTGTACTCACTGAGATATTTGGAATATGCCAAGTTAAATATTGTAAAGCAGGTTTTAAAAACAAGCTTCCTATGAGGCACCTGGGTGGCTCAGTCAGTAAAACATCCAACTCTTGATTTCAGCTCAGATCTCATGGTTCACGGGTGACAATGCAGAGATTTCTTGGGATTCCTCTCTCCCCTCTCTCTGTCTCTCCCCTACTCACTCTCTCTCTCAAAATAAATTTAAAAAAAAACAAGCTTCCTTTTATGCAAATATCTAAAATTCTTAATGTATTAATGCTCACTGAGAATCTCTAAGAAAGGGATTTAGTATGAAAGATTTCCCAAATATATTTAACCACTTTCCAATGGAGCAACTCAGGCTATATGAACACTAACTATGCCATCTGCAGAGAAATTTTCCATGTAAAATCTGAGTATAAATGCATAACTCCCTGGACAACTTCAAATAAAATCCTGTTATTTTGACATAAATGGGCTGGGTTCTTACTTGTTCTGTTTTTAACACCACCAGCCTTATGCAGATGGGGAAATGCATGTCTCATATTAGAATACAGTGCAGTATTTATATATTAAACATAGCTCAAATAAGTTAGTGTAAATCCAGTTTTTTTAACATAATGAGTCATTATGTGAGGATTTGTAACCTCGTAGTTTAATCGATACATGAGTTGAATCAGAAAACTATTCACATAAATGCAGAAGAACTGATTGTTGATGCTAAATTGGGAGCAAAAATATCTAAATCTGCCAACTGATGTTGATGACAAATTATAACATATTCATAAATATTTCGATTATTACTAGGAGGTCTTTGAAGACATTACAGCAAAAAAACTAAGATGATGCCCAGAAAACCCAAAATGGTCATGCTATTATAATTGTATTTTTATTTATTCAATTTGAGACATATATGTGTGTGTGTGTGTGTGTGTATATGTGTATACATATATATATATATGACAAGCCTTGATATGAGTGCACATAAAATTAATTTGCACATAAAATTCCATAGTTAGAAAAAATGAGTCTCATTACTTGATCATTTTGACCATTATAAAAATCACAAAACCAAAAGTAGACCACAATTTTTGAAATAGCAGTTTTTCCCTCTAAAGTTCAATATTTCTGTTTGGAATGTAAATCTTTTGCTGAGGTTAGAGTTGGGGAAATTGGACTTTCTGGTACAACTTTTGACCCTGTTAATAGATTACTTTCACTTTCCCAGAGGTAATGTATGTGCGGTTCAGTGGATATTCAGTCCCTTATTAATAAAGTCTTTAAAAAGCACCTATAAAACTCAGAAGGGCAGGGGGGATAGGGAAGGATTGGTGCAGAGCACTTACACAGTATATATTACTCATGTTTCTCTAAGAGCTTTCATCAAATAGACAAGACATGACCAAGAACAGAAACAAAGACCTGTCCTATACAACTAAGAACAAAAATTCTGATAGTCCAAATGCTATAAAAAATGATTGTGAGAAGAAGAAACCAAAGTAATTAAAAAAAGAAAGGCCTCTTGGAGAAGGTAAGGCAAAGATAAACTTTAAACTTTTAATAGAACTTGAAAAATGAGAAAGACAGGAACTTAAAACTGTGGTAATATTACAGAGAAAGGGACACAGAAGGGAAATGGCATGCCTGGATTTGAAAATTATTTTTAAGGAGTAGTGGGAGAATCAATTATATTCCAAAGATGAACCTTAATATTTAATCATGGAAAATTATAGTTGCTGTGGTAGGAATCAAGAAGACACTATAGCCTATAGAGCAGAAATTAAAGTTTTTAAAAATCTGTCAACTTAGAATTTTTTTCCAGGAAAAACTATCTTTCAGAATAAAAGTAAAATAAAGACTTCTTCAGACTTTATAGATACATAGATAGATAGATAGATATGAAAGAATTCATTGCTAAGAGACTTTTTATTCTAAGGCCATATTGAAGGAAGTCTTTTAAGCAGAAAAAAAAAATGATACCAGATGAAACTATGAGTCCACGCAAAGGAATGAAAAGCACTAGAAAGAGTAGGAATAAAAAAAGTAATTGGAAAGACTTTCTATCTTAATATTTAAATGTCATTAAAAGATAATAGAGTGTTTAAAGAAAAAGTAATAAGTGTATTATGGAATCTATAATAAATATAGAAGGAAAATGTATGACAATATCCCAAAGGTCAGGAAGGAAGCTAGGAGCAAGGTTAAGTATACTCTTATGAGGTTCTTATACTATACATGAAGTAGTATACCATTTAGGGCACTGGGATAAGTCGAACATATATACTGTGAACCTTAAACCAACCCTAAACACACACAAGGGCACACACACACACGCACACACATGTCCCACAGTTATAACTTATAAACCAATAGAAAAGGTAAAATGAAGTAATAAAACATATTTAATCAGAAAGAAATCAGTAAAAGCAATAAAGATGAACAAAGAACATATGACAATACAGAAAACAAATGATAAGATGGTGGATTTACACACAAACATATCAATAACCACATTAATAATTAGCAATCTAAATACTCCAATTAAAAGGCAGAAATTGGATTTTAAGAAAAGCAAGACCCGAGGAGAGAGGGCAAGATGGCAGAGAAGTAAGGAGCTCCGTACTTGCACTCGCGCCCATACATCACACAGAAAAGATCTGAAGCCATTGGAAACCTTACAAAACCTGAGAGATTGGGAGAAAAAGGACGCAGAATCCACTCAGAGAGCCTTCTAATGCTCGGGCTCAGAGCACCCGGCAGGCAAGCCCTCGCCCCTGAGCGCCAGCCTGACCCAGAGAAGGAAGCAGCGATTCTGACTCCGCCCCCAGAGCTCGGCAGGGGGCCTGGAATTGCCCGAGGGGGTGCCTGGGAAGCTGTGTCTAAGGCAACTTCAGCGGGGCGCGCGGACGGGGATTTGGAGACTGGAACTGGCCTGGGTTGAAGAGTGCAACCAACTTCGGCTG